>NC_073692.1:133463846-133659455 GCF_029784155.1 Uranotaenia lowii
GTTGGTGGTAAACACACCCTCATACAAACGCAAAATTTTTGCTGAATTTCTGCTAGATAGAAGTATCGCTTGCAGTCACGTAGAGTTTCGCCTCCATTCATAACAATTTCGGAAAAATTTTCAATCTCGTCGTTCGTTGTTTCGTCTACCTATCAATTGGTGCAATTGAAATCGAAAAATCGTATATTTGCGTGCGTGCGTGAAATTTCCTGTTGGTGTTTAATTGCGGAGGTTGAAGTTCAATTTCGTCGATTAAATTTCCTCCAACAAATGTGTACGAAAAAGAGTGAAATCGGATGCCATTATTTGCCACAAACGTTATGGCTACACGAGTGTGTCTGAAAGTTAAGGGTTTTCATGCTACCTTTAAAAAGAATCAGCCAACATGGTGGATATCTACGCCTTTTCCCAAATTTCTGATTCCAATAATTATCATATCATCATTGCTCCCTAATTTGAGATGCGTGAATGGATGTTCGTATCGTTTTCAACCATCTTCTTTCTCCATTACCTACGTGTGGATTGTTTCTTCAATTATGATTGAGGAAAATCAACCTTTCCTTTCTGCTTCTGTTTGGTTGTAATTTTCATGAACACATTTTGATAGGAATCACGTGTGAACAACATACAGCTATTTGTTCGATAGCAATCTTTTTCGTTGGTTGCATTCCTCGAATCGACACGGAATTTTTTAGCCGTTTTTCCTCTTTCAACAACAACAAAAATGGCTCATCCTATCGATCCATTAATACATATATTTAATCATAACTTTTCGCATAATATAATGATGGTGGGTGCACTTTTTTTTATCGATGCATTCGGTCCCAAACAAAGAAATAAATGACTTGTTTGTACATGAACATGAATGGGAAAATGACATAAATAATGCTACCGGTCGGTGTGTGGAATGCATACAATGCAACCAAATTGCTGCACCGCAGACTGTCATTCAGAAAAAGAGCAGTGAATTCCTCCGTCTAATTGGATCGGCAGCATCCGACCCCCAACTCAGTCAGCTAACAGAGACCTCAACCTTGATGGTTCATATGGGGGAGGGAAGGTGTGCGTGTAAAAAAATAGGCCTTTTTGTGTCGACCCACATTAGAGCAGGGGTAAAAAACTGCACTTTTTAGAGCTAAGTACACAACGGTTCTTTCATAGAAGACCTGCTCTCCCATTTAACATGGATATATCAATGGCTGCGCTCCCGGATAGAGCTGCGCACCACCGAGGTCATAACGGAACGGCCCCGAAGATTTTATGACTGCGTGTACTTTAAGTTTACATCTGCTTTTTCCGGGTAGTCTCTAATCAGCTACCAGGTTTTGTTTGCGTGCCTGAATTACGTATGTTGGACCTAGTTTTCCGTTTTTTCCAGAAGCTGGTAAGGCTTTAACGACCTTGATCGGAGGCGAAGACCAGAACTTGGGATTTCGGTTACTTTCAAGTCTAAGAAAACTACGTTGGAAAACCTAGGGCCGTTCAGTTTATTTTAATTCTTTATTGAATGACTTTGTTAATGAGTATAACTGACATAGTGAAATAATATCATTTTAATTCGAATAACACAACTTACTAGGTTTAAAGCTGTTATTAGGGGTACTATTAAAGTTATTACTCATCGAAATTCAAAAATAAATTTTGAAACTGCTAATTTTTCCAATACGGTTTTTAAAATAGCTACCAAACGTTGTTCATTAGGTATAGGAAAATGTTTGTGATTTATTGAGACCTAACATTTTTATGGAATCTTGGAATCTGTAGAAATAACAGCGATTTTCCAAAAACGACTTTATTTATTATTAAATTCGATTTTGTTAGTTTTTTAACATGTTTCGACGTTTGCTCACAAAATGCACCAAGGAAATTGAAAAATTTGACTTTCTATATTTCATACCTAAAGTGAGCTACCCATAATGCAGGGTTGCTAGCGAACCGGGAAAACCGGGAATACCAGGAAAAACTTTGGAATTTCATCGCGTCACCGGGAAACCGGGAAAAAAACGGGAATTTCGGCACCTCACCGAGAAAATTGTCATGTTTCAAACATTTTTAAACACAATTGTATCATTATTTCTAAATTTAAGAGTAGTTTTTAACAGTCTCGGTATAGTTTATCTTATAAACGCTTATTTTCGTTCATTAGTAAACAAACGACGCGATGTTTGAATAGCTTTTTTTAACTAATTGTGGAGCGATATGTTATGAGATATCTCATTTTTTCGCTCTCTGTTAGTGTGCTAGACTTATAAGCATAACTCAAATGTTATAAATTATTTAATGAAACTTTTATCGACAAAACTTAACACAAAACGTTTGGTAACTCAATGACAATAAGTTTCTACAATTCGTTCCAGTGGCTTCTGATAGATATATGGCGTGTCAAATTTCGGTGTTTCTCGGCGTAGATTTCTTTGCGATCCTTAATGTGGTACCTATAATAACCTTTTATGTTATCTAGTTTCCCAATACATACCAGTTTTAGTTTTCAACGTCAAATAATTCAGTGTTCGATATACATGTTTAACACAACTTTTTTTTTTGCAAAAAGCAAATATTTTGGCAGTGTGAGACGTTTTTTAACAGAGTTACATCCCTTTTTCACTAGAAAAGGATCTTGGTTTTTCAATGTTGTTGTTGTTGTGTGATTCGTTGGAATTGGCCTGAGTAACACGATTTTCTATATATTGACGATTCTTTAGTTCAAATGACTAGAGCCCTAATAAAGTTATTAAAAAGTATCAAAAAATTGTTTCTAAATATGTTTTTGGATTTGTACGTAAAATATAAATGCATTCAGAAAAAAACTAAATTTTTCACTGCAATCTGATGATTTTAATTTAAGTTTTGTAAGACAAATCCTCTACACAGATTTTTTTTCTACAACTACAAATTCTAGAAAATTTTACAGTGGTTCAAAAGTACTACTTTATAGTTTCAAGATCAAGTTAACCGGACTTGTTTTTGCAAGATTGTTGAAATTGTGGAGCAAAACAATGAATAGATGCCAATTTTGTTGGATTCGCTTAAAAAATCATTAAAACCTGTCAATTTGATACGAAAAGACTACGTGTTGAAAATGGTCGAAGTTTGTCATGATTTCTTACCGCTTGGGATACAATTGTTAGAAATTTGAGGCCCTCACATTGAATTTTTTAATCACCATGATTTTATGAAAAAAACAAGTATAATAAATATCGGATAAATCATCATTTACAACCGGGAAAATACCGGGGAAAACCGGGAAAAACTTTGGAATTTCAAAATGAAAAATCGCTAGCAACCCTGCCATAATGTCAAGTTTAAATATGTGGAATATTGTTTCATGATTTGGTTTTTAATTATTTTTCTAAATAAAACAGTGCACAGTAGACAGTTCTTTCGGTGCCTTTTGGGTCACCAGGCATCAGTGTTTAAAATTTTTGATGATTTGGTTGATTCCTGAATTAGCGCAACGCGTTACAATTTGGTATGGAAATTTGTATGGAAGATGCAATTTTGCATATTAAATCATCCAGAAATTTCTTGTAAATCTTGTCATTACTATGGGCTCTTGGGAGGAGAGGACAGGAAATGGTCTTCACAACCGTGTGCAACCTGGTGTGGGATCTTCAAAAATTATCCTTCCTAATCGCATCCAACCCTAACCTTCTTCCACTTGCCACCATCAATCTCAATCCTTCACTTCCTATCCTTTCCATCATCCTCAAAGGCAGCATCGAAAACCAAAATTCAAAGGCAAAACCAGTTAAGTTAAAGCAAACACACAATCACTGAAATTGTAACACCGTGTAGGGACCGTCAACAGTTTTTTAAACTTCTTCGGTTTGTCAATGAAATAAAGTAAAAAAAAAATCAAAAAAGATTGAAACGGAGTCAGTCTTTGATTTTTGGTTTAGACTTTTCTAAAGCTTCATTTTTGCTAGCATGACAAGCAACCAAACATTTCATGAAAAAAGATGTAACCATTTTAAAATGAAAAATCTGAATCTATTGAAAAGTATTTAAAAATAGCAGACCTTGCTGGCTAGAGTTTTTAATAATTTATTAAATATTTTTTCAAAGGTTTCAATCAATAAATTCCCTGGCTATGCAAAGCAGTTTTCAAATAAGCAGTCAAAACGATAAAATTAAAAATTAATTTTGATAACAAAAATTTTGTATAATATCAAATATCTTCTCTGGGATACAAGTTAGTTTTAAGCTTTGTTCATATGAATTGTACTACAAGAATCAAGAATAATTTTCATCTAAAGTTATATTTTTTTTAAATTTCAGTACATCTCTGATGATTTTTAAGTGAAAAATTTTATTTTTCTATACAAATTTCCATACAAAATTAAAACTCGTTGCGCAAATTCAGGACTGGATGGATCGCTTACAAAATTTTTATTGCTATTTCTGGGAGCAAAAACAACCAAAAAAAGTTATGGGAGGTGTAAAAATTTAAGAATTTGAAATTTTCATAAGCTTGCAGTGGTCTAGTGCACAGTGGTCTATGGCAGGAATTAAGCGAGGCAAAATTAATTACGAAAAATCTATAAAATTAAGACTAACGACATCTTGAGCAAAGATGTTTATCAATCAATGAGCTTTCATAATACAATATCAGTTATAGGACATGTCATTTTTCCATAGTTTTGGCATCTAAACTTTTTTAATTGAAAAGATATTTATCATTTGGTGGGTTTGTTTTTCGTCTCTATAGGCGAGGCGTTTTGACGTATCACGAGCATCCATCCCGAGAAGATAGTAGGCCGTGCGAATTTTCAGTTCAAGAAATTAATCTACTGTTTTAACGAGAAATCACTTGATCCCAAAAATTATTTAAAATAAGTGTTAACAAACAGAAAATTGGTTTGCCTCCGACGAATTTAACCCTAGATCACTATATCAGGCCTAAGACATTTTATTACACGACACTATATAGAAACTATGAATTGCATTTTCACATATATTTTGCTTTTTTTTTCGGGGATTTTCATCCGGTTGGATGATTCATCCCGTATATTTTGCTTTGAAATTAAAATCTTGACACTCAAAACCCACACCTCGTCTTTAAAATGCGGTTGCTTTAAGAAGTGTAACCATACAAGTTTAGAATTTAAATCCGACCACTTTGATTATTTGAAAAAATCTTTTACGTTACTACCAATTTTATGCTGATTTGAAATATTCTTAAGAAAACTAATTGTAACCTCAATAAGAAATTGTTATTTTTGTTCTTCTGGATGCATCACCTGCAAAAGGGGTTCGATAAATTACACAAGGCAAGAAAATTCACATTTTTTCGAAGTACAAGGGGTTTATGAGCTAATTCTGGTTGATTTGAATCCCAATATATTTAATTTGTTTTTTTTTTTTCTACCAGTTTTTGTTTTTTTATATAACTTTTGTAAAAAACTAGAAATCATCAACAAGATTTTTGCATTTTTTTTTACAAAACTTTAAAATATTTTTAAAAAAATTAAAATGTTGGTTCTACATCAATGATCATCTTTCCCCAAGAGAGATGAAGTAATTTTGACTTCTACAAGAAAAGTTGTAGAAGTTTTCTTCTTGTTTACTTTACTACATTTTGTAAAATACGGAATTTAAAGGAATTTGAAAAAAAATGTTTTAACAAAATTGAATTTTAGATATTTTTAAAGCAAAAATCGAATCGTTTTGCGGTTTTCAACTAATTTGTTAAATGAAACTTATTCTTTGATTGAATAGAGTATAATCCATTAACAAATCCATTTAATTAAACTTAATTAATTTTTTCAAGAAATTTACCAAATTTTGAAACCCTTATTCTAGTATTTAATTTTTTTTGTTTAGAAAACATAATCTTATTAGAAGCCTATAAATCTAAATTTTGAATAAGAATAACATTGTATTTACTTTTTATCCTTTTCAAGGACCCAATATTTCAATTGATGGCGACTATGAAAAATGCGAGAAATGATTGGAAGTAGCAACTTCAATGTTAAATTTTTATGCATAATGTTGACTAAATTATTGTGCTTTCTATATATACAACAAAATTTTCTTTTTTTTAAATTTTAATCAATTTCTTAATTATCATTTCTTGATTGAATTTGCCTACCTCTACTTTTTCGGTTTTTCACTGATGAGTTGAACATGTTGTAAATATATAAAGTTATTCTAGTGAGTTTCAAAAATGAGCCCTTTGTTTTGATAACCAGAAGAAAAAGAATATGAAAAAATATTTTTTCTCTGACTTCGATCACTTGAAATAAAATCAAATATTTTCTTCTTTTTAACAAAATTAAAATCATCATCATGTGTTTAGAATAAATTTTCTTAAGTTGCGCTAACTGGTGACCCAAAAGGCATCGGCAAAAACATATGGGAGCAAAAAGTCGTTTTTTGTAGCGGTCTACTGAACATGTCTAAAAAATGATCTAATAATTTAATTGAAAAGTTGTAGCAATTAAAATCGATAGAAAAGATCTGAATTGGAAATAAAAAAAGCAAGCTGTTAAGATTTGGTACTGAGCCACAGCCTTTCCTATATTTTTTTTCTGCGATTTTCGATTGTGGAATAATCAGTTAATGAAAATTGTTACAAAAATCACTTGAACCCATAATCTTCAGCAGTTGAAACACAATGCTCTGATAAAAAAAAATCATGAATCTTTTATGTCTTTAAAATATCAGATTAGATTGCCGAGAGGCCGAATAGAAAAAGGTTTTTTTTATTGCCTCAAACATAAGTTAATGAAAAATAATAACAAAATCATTGTTTTTGGTAATGAGTTTTCGTTTTCCGGAAGATTTTCCTGTTAACTGTAAATTAAGTTATTTTAAATCACTGATGACGCTGACGGGACACTTGATTCCGATTTTTGGCTTAGCTCTCCTTTCCAGCATCGCACAATATCGACAGCAGTGGGCACTTCGATCGCTTTTAATCATTATTTTTAGGTTTTGTGTGATGTTCACTTTAAAATGTCAAAAAAATAATTGAAATGAATGAATGAAATCGTCAAATTAAGGCTATGATCATTTAGTATCCGGGCACTTTATTATGGTGATAGCTACGTTAATAGAGCTCGGAAATGCAAAATTTTAGTAGCGTTGTGTTGGTTATGAAAAGGACTATCTTGCCTATTTTTGATAGATTTTTAAGTTAACGTGTGTTTGAGATATTTACGATGCAAAAAGACATGGTAAAAATAATTTTGCACAAATTTGCTCCTTTTACGCATTTTGCGCCTCAAAAATTCTTCATTATTGACTTGAAAGCTCATGAACTGTTAGTTTTTTCTGATTTTTTTTTCGAACCAAATGGTTAAGAAGTATATAGAGCCACTCTAGGATCCACACGAAGTTCAAACCAACCATCGGAGTGCAACCCTTGCTCTTAAATATATTAAAAAGTCTACGGTTATTGGGGATAACTGAATGCAGACTCCTTAAATAATGCAAAAAATCCATTTCAGGCAAGCAAAAAGTGTTACCTGACTAGTAGACATCAAGTTAATAACTATTAATGATCAGTTCCAAAGATCGCAATCTGTGCATCCGGGTTTTACGCAATATAACAGATGTGTTCTGATGGACAACAAAATTTATGTTAAAACCGGATTTAAGAAATCAAATTCTTCGAGATGCCTACTCATGAAAAGGTTCCAACACGATTCCAATTGCTTTTTTTAGGTGAGTTTGTGTAAAATATCATGATTTTGCAAAGGTTTTGCTTCTGTGGTAAAAAAAATAAATCAATACATGACTGAAAAAAGTGTGCAAAGATAAAAAAGAGATTTTATGAAAAAGTTAGAGTATTTCTTGAAATCATTGATAAATATATTTTTTTTATATTTTTAGATTAAATGTCATGTTAACATCTTCATTTCCTCCATAGAAAGTTTTTCGATCAAATGAATAGTTTTTAAAATACACACGTTTGTAACTGCCCGGATACTAAATGATCATAGCCTTAGTTTTTTTTCATCTCGATATATCCTTGATTTAAAAACTGCTTTTCAATCAAAAGTTATCAAACAAATAAAGCTGGAAAGTACCTTACTCACTACCAACAATATTATGGAATTTTCATATCCGAACATCCAAACGCAATTTTTTTTCGGATTTAGTCAAGTCTTTATGGAAAAATTAACAGGTGTTTTAAATAGTTTGTTTTGAAAAAGTGAAGTATACACTTAATATAAATCTTATTTAAAAATTCGAGCTAGGCCGGGTTAATAACTTCAAAAGCAACTTTGTCGAAAACACCAAATTCATATGACGATTAGGAAGCGTGCTATGATTTTTTCAAAGATGAAATGTTAGAGTGTGTCTAAAAATCCCTGAAATATAAGACTTGAAAGTATCAACAAAAACTTGAATGTTCAGCTACGTAGCAGGGTGGATAAAAATCAATGATTTTTTTGAAAAAATAAAAAAAATCGGATTTATTTGATTTAAATCGGATTTTTTTTATTTAAATCAAATTTTTTTGATTTAAGTAGAATTTTTTTTTCAAGAGACTGCTTTTTAAAGAGAAAAAATCTACCATCCAAAGTTTCTTCGAGCATGAAATGAAGCTGAGATATTTAACTCAGTAGAATGAAGGCTGTATATGTATGACATTTATGAATCATGATTTTATATATTCACCAAAGGCAGAAAAAGCCAATGCTTTGCAAACGAAATTCACATCGATTCGATATTGTATACATCCAACGAATCAAAAAGACACGCCTAGTTCTGATTAGCGAGTTGACGATCATTTGAAATATTATGTCAAATTCCTTCGTACACTCGAAAAATTATGTGAAACCTATTTGAATTTCACGTAGGAAACAGAAATCGCGTAACAAACAGAATTCACTCAGTTTTCGTATGTGTTGTAGTTGTTGTAGTGTTCAAATTCCATTTGAAGGCCGAAGGGTATGTGAAAAATACGTAGATCAAATGTGAATAGGGATTCGCTTTGCTATATGGATTATATGGACATCATATGAATATCATCTTTTAAACTTTTTTAATAGGTGATTTTTATTCGGAATATCAACCAGGTCCAAAGAAATTTCATATTAAATCCACAGACTAAATTTTTTATCCACTGAGTTTTATTTAAACCATTGATTCAAATCAAGCTTTTATGACTTGTGATTTAAATCATGATTTAAATCACGATTTTCATTTCATTTCATTTTGATTTAAATCAAATCCACCCTGCTACGTAGCATGATAAAAACGCCCTTGCTGAGCTGGCTTCTAAAAGCCCGTGTTATTGAACTTTTGGTTACTTGGGACACTGAAGAACTTGTAGAACTTTTCCAGTCTGGCTTTAATCTTGAAGCAAACTTAAACAGTTATCATAGTATGAAGCTCGTAGTATTTTGCAGCGCCGAAACGTTTGCGCGGACGCCGGTGTTAACGTTATAATTAAATTAAAAATCCTTATGTTCTCGGTTTTATGAAAATTATCATATAAGAACAAAAAAAAACTAAAAATCAGGCTTGGGCTCCGTTCAGGAAAATGGCGAACATGGTGACAGTATTACAAGAAGGTCAGTTTTACACATATTCAAGTCCATTCGTACAGTCATCTGACGTCTCGTATATCAAACTCTATTACAGTTAAGATTCGATTTACTATCTGACCTAGCAAATATAATCTTTCGATTGTCTCCACGAAATCAAAGAATCTCTAATTGCTAGTCAAAATTTATCAGCATTTGATATACGCGCGTCACCGGAATATTATGATTGATTAAATCGAAATGACGTCTTCCAAATCCTGTCGTTTCATCTGCCTGATACAAGCCCAATCTGAAAAATAGCCGTTTGTACATCAATACATATTAACAAGAAGAATAAATTCTACTTTACCTTGTGTGTTTTGCATTGTATTAAAATTGTATTGAATTTGTTATAAAACAACACCACTTAAAATGTTTAGTCATAAGATTCCCCGTTTTCGAGAAAGATGCAAATCCATCGGCAGTTATTTATTTTTTACGATCAGTTAACACACTGATAATTAAGTGCACTACTGTTGTTGATTTTATCTTCGTTAACTGCGTCATTATTGCCAAGAAAGAGACAGAAATTGAGATAGAGCCCTAATTGAATAACCGCATCAAGCGGCTCACATATCTGGGAAGTTGCATTTTTTATTATTCCACCGCGGTTTTTGCATTGTTACTCGATCAAAATCGTTGAGAGAAAAGTCTCCGCGATGGCGGACCTTATCTGGGTGATTTCCATCAGGTTTCCTCCTCACTTCAACTTCTTCTCAGTATTTATGAGGAAGTATGAGACGGCGACGAGACATCATGATTTGCATAACGGTTAGTGATGCAGTCAAACTTTAAAGAATTAACTAAGTTTGCTTTTTTCGTATGAGGAAAAAAGAAAATAAACTCGATTCCAGTGTGTTGATTTGACTCTGTCGTCGTTGAGAAGTCAACCGGTGAGAATTTTCTAATTAGAGTTGAACATTTTCTTTCTGAAATGTGCCTTTCTTTGGGCTGAATTATGCTATCGGATGATTTACGAATTATTGTAAAGTCAGAAGATAACCGACAAGTTGAGCCGACCGAGACCCACATTACCGTGACTAATAACAAAGTGGGTGGATGTGGTTTGCGAAAATATGTTTTTTTTTCGTTGAATTTTGGATTAACTTAATCCCTTTTGTTTTGGGGGAGCTGATGAAATGTTGTTATCTGCTGTTTTTTTTACTCTTTTTAATTAATCTCGCGTATTAGATAGATGACTCTTATCATTCAGCCATTGTGAAATTCTGATATTTACATATAATGACTCATAATGTGACATTTTTATTTTAAAAAACTTTTTTTTAAATTTTTTTTAACGTTAATATGCATGCTCTTTTTTAGATTCTTTCACTGTAAAGATTGATTGAAAAATGCAAAATTTTGTGACGATCTTTCAATAGATTTTTAGATAGCATCTTTTAAACAAGTGCCATAGCACAGTGGTTCAGAAATGAAATTTAGCGGAGAACAATTATTTGATCTTTATTTGTCACTTTCTCAAAAACTGCTTGACAGATTGTCTCAAAATTTTGCACAGGTAAACATAACATTACTGGGTAGTTTACCTGTAAATTCCATTGGTTTCCATCCACACTTCAAAAGTTATACACAAAACAAAGTGTTGTCTTTTTTTTTCGAATACATTCTTCAAGCAAGCTAACAGGTAATCTGAAATAAGGTAAACCCAGAAATCCGCTTCAAACTATTATACTTTCTGAGACACTCGTGTAGCCATCTAAGGGCATGTTCTTCACAACATCATGGGGGAACTTTTAACATTTTAATTATCCTTTACCCATTAGTGTTGAAAAACTGAGAATTCAAATCAACCCAGAAGATGTGTATCAAACTACTTTGAGAAGTGAGGAGTGCCATATTTGAAATTCATGAACCAGCAGTGATCGCGATTTGTTGAACCTCTAAAAGCGCGAATCAAATCAAAGAGGTGCAGTGCTTTAAGTACCGGTAAATAATGAATCAATCTGATCTTTGCGTGACCTTTTGAGTGAGCAATGATCGTGCTGCCAACCCATCCATCCGTCATCCATTGAGCAGAGCCAGGGGTAAACGGAAAATGTTAACCCGAGCAGTTAACGCGTTTCGGAAGAACCGACCGAAGAGATCGGCCGATCAAGATTATGCTCCGAGCGAAACCGAAACGGAAACCGAAGATTGCGCCAGCTGCCGTTCGGAGCCGATCGGTAGTCGAAGGTTTTATGAGGGATCCGCTTATCACGATCGGGAAGATGAAACTGGAACCGGAACTTCCGGTGACGTGGTGGGGGAACAAAAGCACCCTAATCGATTTCGGGGATTCGTTAATAGTAGTGCTAGCAATGCGACCAACCTGCTGCGTCTGAGGTCCCGATCGAGATCCAAGGACCTGGCAGCCGGAGCGGGAGTGGGAGCCGTTGGACCTGGCCCTGGTTTAGCGAGCAGTACGATAAGTAGTAACCTTCCGAAGAAGGTTGAGTGTGTTGATTGTGGGGATCCGGTTACTTGTTCTGTTTCTGGTGGCGCTAAGAAAAAGTTGAAAGTTCCGAAGAAATGCATGGGAAAACTTAAGCTTAAAAGTGGTGGCGGTGGCGATTGTTCGGACAAGCGCACGTTTCGAGATGCTTCAAGTAGTCCGTTGTTGCAGCGTGTTCAAGCAACGACGGATGACGATGATGACAAGGACGAAGCTTCGACGGATAGAAAGAAAGGTGTGGTTGTGGTTTCTCTAGTGTGTGTTCGTTTGTTTCTTTGTTTTGACCCTCAATTTCCTCTATTATGGTCTTGTATCACTACAGTGCTGTGTGGAATAAGAAAAAAAACATTTTGATCTTTTTTTCTGTCTTCTTAAAACATCAAACAACTTTGTTTTGAAATAATCGACGTTTCGACCAGATTTGGTGGTTTTTTCAAGGAAACTGTATCTTTATTATTAGATTACAATTTTTCGAAACGATATAAAATGACGATTACAACAGACTGATAAGTGAGCTGCAAACTACAAAAATCTGGAACAAATTTAAAATCTTACTTTTGAGTCACTTGATGTTGAAAAAACTTTCAACAAATTGAAACCAATTTCACCAAATATTGGGTGCAAAAAAACTTGTATTACAATTTACATTGCACAAAATCGAAAAATAGAGTTATTTTAGATCGAAAATATGAAAAAATCTCCAATACATTAGGCAATGAAATTCCCATTTGCTACAGTTTGACTTTCGTTCTTTTAACTGTTTGAAACTTCTAAGATTTTATAAATTATTTTAATGACCAAAAACTTTATTCCCTTTTTTAGAATATTCGTAAAAATCGAAGAGGGGATAACAAAAGACAAATTTTATATTTGTTTTGGCCTAATTTCTAACATTGAGCAATGCTCATAAGAAATTGTACACTAACAATAATAATTTTTCAGTTCCCTTGAAAAAGCTCTCCAAAACTGGTCGAAACGTCGGATATTTTAAAACAAAGTTGTTTGATGTACAAAGAAGCTCGAAAAAGCCCGTTTTGTCGTAACCTTAAATCTAAGTAAAAACTTTATTTGAAGGGTTTAAAAATCTATCTGCTTCTCTATTACAAAAAAATCAAAGTTACATGTGCCCATGCCGTAGGTCAAAAATACCGTGGAGACGATCTTATAATGCTACGCAATTTTGAATCCATTGGAATGAATTTAACATTAAAAATTGATTCAAATTCATTCCAAATTGGACGATTTTTGCAACGCTTCGTGTGATCGTCTCCAACATTAGAGGCGGCAATACTTTAAACCTAACGATAACATACATACAGTACCGTTCATAATTGTATAGAAATTGGAAGCACGCACACTGTCACTTCGACTTTGAACTTCCATAACTTTTTACTCTGATGATATTTTTTGATCAAATTTTTTGCGTTAGATAGATCAACTATCACACTATTATAATACAAAATTTGAGCTTTCTGGAGTTTGTGTGGCCTTAGAAACAGTAATTCTACGAAAATCGGACTTTTTGGACTTTTCTCATTCAAACCTAACGATAACATACATATCTCAGAAACTACGCTACATTTTTGATTGAAATTTCGCAGAGTGATTGTTGAAATATAAAGCTAACATGTCTGAAGTTTTTGAAAAGTTCTATCGATGAGATCAAAAGTTACGCGAGGTACAATATTTCAGGCATGAACATGGAAATGCGATTTCTATAGAATTTTGGACGAATGTTTCCATAGGAAAATCATATTCTCTGTTTATCAACCAGTAAATCTATTTCAACCGAAAAATCACAACAATATCGCGAGATTCTGATTTCAAAACACAAATGGATCATTTATTCCATTTTTTCTTTTCTTCATTGTTTTTGCCAGACATTTTTTGTCTGATTGGTGGAGGAAACGATATTGTTCTCATGAATCGTCCAAAATTGTATAGAAATCGCATTTCAAGGTTCATGCCTAAAATAATGCACCTCCCGTAACCTTTGATCTAATCGATAGAAATTTTCGAAAACTTCAGACATGCTAACTTTATATTTCAAAAATCACTCTGCAAATTTTCAATAAAAAATGTAGCGTAGTTTCAGAGATATTGCAGTTTGAATGAGAAAATCCAAAAAGTCCGATTTTCGTAGAATTACTGTTTCTCAGGCCACACAAACTCCAGAAAGCTCAAATTTTGTATTATAAAAGTGTGATAGTTGATCTATCTAACGCAAAAAATTTGATCAAAAGATATCATCAGAGTAAAAAGTTATGGAAGTTCAAAGTCGAAATGACAGTGCGCTTGCTTCCAATTTCTATACAATTATGAACGGTACTGTATATTGCAGTTCAAAAGTCATGACTAAATTTTCGTTAGAATCTATATAAATTCATTTGAAGACATTAAATATATTCTCAGTAATTGGAGGCTAATTTCTAACAAATCTACCAACAAAATTCAAATTTTTCTATGAGCTTAGAATCAAAGAATTAGTAAATGAATCAGCTCTTGTGTCCAAGATATTTTTCTCATAATAGATGAAAAATTCATTAAATAAATTTGTGAACTTTTTTTTGGCAAAACTGTAAAACATTAGAAATATTTCTAAAATGAAGTTCTTAATTCAATGATCAACTTTCCTGACACCACAAGTAATTTAACTAATGAGAAACAAGGTACAGAAATTTGCTTTTCGTTAATTTTTCCTAAATCTGAAAAAACGGTTTTTTGAGGACATTTAAAAAAAATAATTAAAATTGAATTTTCTTATGTTTTTAAAAATCATAAGCCAAATCATTTCGCTGTCTTCAGCAAAGTTGTTAAAACTGAGGTCAAATCATCAATACCAAATATTCAAGACTTTATTGAATGATGTCAGAAAAAGTTCTGTACAAAATCTGAACAAATTTCTAAAAATTGTAGAATTTTTTTCAAGCGTTATATCTCTGAACCAAGAATATCTAGACAATGTTCGTGATTCAGATTAATTGATTAATTGATTCAAAATCAGGTTTTAGTTTTCATGTAGGATTCTTAGTTTATCAGTTATCAAATATCGATTTTACCTCAAAACTGACCAATTTTAAAATTTCCACACGCCCGTATCCAAGGTTGCCGATGTCACAGAAAATCTGTAGCTTCACAGAATTTTGAACTAATTTTTACCACAGAATCGCAGATCACAGAATTTAGTACAAAATCACAGCTTTCACAGAATTTTGAAAATTCTATTCCAAGTTTTACTGTCATGTACTCATATCAAATGTCAATAACCGGCTGTTGGAAAAATGGTTGAGTCTATCATTCCGCGTACCCACAATAAGGTGCCATCAATAAGTAGAACTTTATTAAAATGAATATCCAAGCCCTCTTTCGTAACATTTTGTGTTGTTTATAGATTACGCTTACGAAAAATCACAGATTGTTGACCAAAATTCACAGAATTCGAGAATTTATTTTGTCTAAAATACAGATTTTTTTCTGGGCAACCTTGGCCGTATCACCAAAATCTTAAAAATGTTTTAAATTCTTTCAAAATCAGTTATTGAAACATTGGCACCAAAAATGCTGTTCCCCGGTGTTATCTAATGAAATTTTGAATGAAAGTTAACATAACCTTGAAAACATTTACATCCAGATCTTGATGCTGATCTTGGTTTTGATTTAGATTCAAATTACAATCCTTATGTTTATTCAGATTCTGATCCTGATCGACTTCCTGAACATACAGATTAACTTCCAGATCCTGATCCGATTCCTGATTTTAATTCTGATTCTGACCCTCGAGATTCTTTTAAATCTCGATCTTGACCCTTCAGATCCCAATCCAAATTCTTATCATGGTCCAGATTCCAGATGCTGATACTGACATTGATACTGTTCCTTATCCTTATTCAAATCCAAATCCTTACGCTGATCCGGATTCGTATCCAGATAAAGATCCTTATCCTAATCCAGACCCAGATCTTGATCTTGATACTCATTCTGATCCTGATTCTTGAATCTTGATTTAAATCGGGTTCCTGTTTTTTTTGCCTGATCATGATCTGCGGTTTTTCCTGAACCCTGAACCAGATTCAGTTCCTGATTAGGATCTTAATACTGGGTCCAATGCTGATTCTGAACCTGATGCTGACCTTGGTCCTATTCCTGATCATAAATTTGATCGAGATCCAAGGCCTCATTCAAATCCACATCCTGATCCTTATCCCAATCCAGAACCAGAGCCAGATCATGATCTTCATACTAAATTTGATCCTGATTCTCGAATCTTGATTTCAATCATGATCCTGTTTTTTTGTCTGATCCTGTTTCTGATTCCAATCCCAATCCAGCGATTCGGTTCAGATGCTGATACTGATCTGATCTCGATCCTTATTCAAATCCAAATCTTACCCTCATTCGGATCCGTATCCAGATAAAGATCCTTTTCCTAATCCAGACCCAGATTTTGATCTTGATACACATTTTGATCCTGATTCCTGAATTTTCCTGAAATTTCAATCAGGATCCTGTTTTTTTATTTTGTCTAATCTTGTTCTGCTGTTTTTCCTTAACACTGAACCAGATTCAGATCCTGATTAGGATCTTAATACTGGGTCCAAAGCTGATTCTGAACCTGATGCTGACCTTGGTCCTATTCCTGATCATAAATTTGATCGAGATCCAAGGCCTCATTCAAATCCACATCCTGATCCTAATCTTAATCGTTATTTTATGCGGATACTAAATATACTGAATCTGATCCAATTCCAGATCCTGATTTCGATTTTCAGTTTTATCCCTATCTAGATTGTGATCATAACCCTGATTGTTGCTATGGCCCTGAGAGGGTGAAATTAGGGGGAACATCAAACCCATTTTGTGACAGATTAGTTTGACAGTTTGATAGTTAGACAGGTGAGAAGAGAAAGGAGAAAAGAAAAAGTAGGAAAGTCGGAAAAAATTGAAAAACGTGTTTGATAGATTGGTTGGTGAAAATTATAGTTCTGCTTGAAATTGTATTCTCTCGTGCCGAAGTGCAGCATTTTCTTAGCTGAGTTTGATGCTATTCTAGCAAGATTCCGATCAGTAGGTTGATTAAACGTAAGTTATGATAATATTCTCCAAATATCAAATACGATTTGCTAATTGAAGAAATGTATTCCGATTAGGTCGAATTCACTGCCGTGAATTGTCGTTCCCGGATAAATATTGTATTTGCGAAATATCTTGCTTTATATTCTCCATCAGATCGTAAGTAACCTTCTTTGTTATAAAAACACCAGAAAGTAACTTTATCGTAACTTAACAGGAATCCGAATCCGGAACTGATTGTAGGATCTTCGGCAAACTCGTTTTGATCGAAGAAGAAGACTTATTTGTAAGTAATCTGGTCTCATATTTATTAACAACATTGTAAATTAACAAAAGAATAAATTTTCTAGTTGAGTCACGTCAAATACGGACTACAAAAAGTCTACACTGATGTTTATTTTGATACTGATCATGAACCAGGGCTTGATCCTGACTGATCAAGATCCTGATCCGTACTCTTTGCCTTATCCGAACTCTAATCCGAATCCTAATCCACATCCAGATTCAGATCATGATTTTAATCATGATTCAGATCTTGAATATGGTCTTATTCTGGAACAGATCCATTACTCAATCGTGTGATTGTTATTTTGATCCTTGTCTTGATCAAAATTCAGATCAAAGATATGGTCCTTATCTTGCTCCTGATTCAGACCCTAACCTTGATCTTGATTCTGATCCTGTTTCATGTCCTAACCAAGGTTGCCGAAATTACAGAAAAATCTATAATTTCACAGAATTTTGAGCCAATTTTCATCACAGAATCTGTGTCACAGAACACAAAATTTCAGAAATTTTAACTGTTTTTACAGAATTTTAAAATTTAAGAAGTTTTTTCAAAATTTAATTTTTAATAACAATATTAATTTTGGAAAAGATTATTAAATTGGAAAAATATGATAAATTTTTCTTAAGTTTAATGTAAGAAAGACGCAATTTGACATGACTTTCTAATGAAATTAATGGAAAAAGCATTACAGAAAACCGTCACAGAACTTTTAGGTAAAATCACGAAAAGTCAGATTTTTCTTTCGACAAAACACAGAATTATTTTTCGACAACACTAGTCCTAACCATGATCTTTAATATGATTCTGATTCTAAGCATGATATTGAATAACTTCTGCATCTTAATGATGTCCTCAAGATTTGTTGTTCCCGTAGTTTTCTAATAACCACTTCCATGAAAAACTGAAAAAGGATAGAAAAATCGAATTCATGTACTGCATAAACATGCCTTTTTTATTTAAGTTGATTGAACCAGCCTTCATCACTAAATCTTGATCATTTTTCAATAATATTTAAATTTATTGAAATGTTTTTCTAACCTTCATTTTTTACAAAATTTAATCATCATTAATCACTTCCTTTTATTTATAAAAAAAATGAAAGTCTTTCTATGGTTCATGAATAGATTTGAACCGTTTTCTAAAAAACCCTAGTTTGTTCAAACCGATCCGAAGGTATTTTTCGTCATCATTTCCATTTAAAAGTTTTCCGGAGCTTAACCATAAAAAACTTTTTTTCTGTGCCCATAATCGAATTTCACGATTTATTGCTAATTTTGAAGTAAAATGACTAAGTATAATCGATTTTTGGCATGGTTTGCCTATAATTTTTTTTTCAATACCTTCACACATAACACAAGCCAACAAATCTGAATTTTACCTATCCAGTAGTACTGAATCCAAATGTCTAATTAGTCTTTTTTCAGCTCTAGTTTTAGAGATAACTTTACAAAATAGATAAAAAATAAGTAATTTTGAATTCTGAGTAAAAAAGTTATAAAGTTTTCTTTTTGTTATTTTTTTCCAAACCTGCACGGGAATTTTGACGATATTTTAAAGCAAAATTTAACTATATTGATATTTTGAAATTTTTAAACCATAAGTCAAATAATTTCGCAGTCTTCAACAAAGTATTTGAATAAACTATAATCTTAAATTTCCAATTTTCAATAACTTTCTTTAATGATGTCAAAAGAAATTTAAATCTTATTTTTTGGAATTTCTATAAAATTTAGAATTCAATTTTTTTAAAGCGTTGTATCTCTGATACAAGAATATCTTGGCCATATCTGAGTCCGTGATTGAATGAAGGGTAGTAAATTGATTGAAAATCAGCTTTGTGGTTTTATGTAGGATTATTGGTTTTTCAGTTATAAAAGATCGATTTTACCCAAAACTGATCAATTTAAAAATTTCCACACGGCTTATCACCGAAAGTGATAGACGAAATCTGTGAAATGTTTTAAATTCAGGACGCCAAAATCATACAAAATCAGTTATTGAAACATTGAAATACCCAATCTTTATTATAATAAATGTTAATAAAAATTTTAATGTTTAGCCAATTGACTTTAAAATATATAAAAATAAAAAATTAGGTGTTATGTCATACATTTTTTTTTGTCAAAAATCGACTAAAAATTTTAAGAATCATCAAAGCGATGACAAAAAGCAATTCGGATAATCAATATCTTAGAAATACATGAAACGTCGAGATCTCGTTTTATCTCAAAACAGAATTTTTGGTCGAAAATCGAATTTCTGGAACTTTGGGCTGGTTTTCGGATAACTGGCCGTTTTTCGGAAAACCGAAGTCCCAAAAAGTCGATTTTAGGCCAAAAAGTTTTTTTTGAGATAACACCAGATCTCGACGTTTCATGCATTTCTAAGTCATTTGGCATCCAAATTAAAATTTCGATTTTTTTAATTTTTCATGTCGATTTTTGAAGAAATTTTTTATTCGGGATTACTCCACATTTCGGCGTTTTATGTATTTTCAGGTTATTTGGCATCGAAATTAAAACTTCGATTTTTCCGATCTACTTTGGTCCTCCTTTGGTGATTTCCGACGATAAAAAATTGAGCCCTTTGAGGCACCTCTAAATCAAATTCTATTGAGCTGAAATTTTGCACAAGTGAGTTGTTGGGGCCAATCCACGAAATATGTATGGTCGATTTTCAAAATTCGATCATGATTTTTTTTCCGATACATTCAATGCCACCAGTAAATACTGATAACAATTTTTGACGGTCACCATAGAGGAAAATACTTGCATCGTAACTTTTCATAAATAACACCGGTTTTCAGCGTTTTTGAATTGAGTTAATTAATGATTATTTTTAATGTCAAATCGGGCGCTGAATCCGAAAATGATATTCAAAAAAAAAATCTCAGTGGAACAGTTTTTAAGTTATGCTGAAAATATGAAATTTCAGAAAAAGAAAAAAAAAATAGTGTTTATATCCAAATATTTTGGAATGCTTAACATCAAATGGAAATCTGGTTTTTGCATATTGAAGGTGAATAATTTTTCTATCATTAATTTTGCTAATTATCTGAACTCCATTTTTGTGTATTATTAACTATACTGATGATATTTGTGAATTTGTGATCTAAAAACGGCGAGAAATGCAATTTTTAAGGATTTTTTTTCATCGGTGTTTTAAGATGGTAACATTTTAAAAATCTTATTTTCTTTGGATCTTAAATATCATTTTAAAACAAAAATTTCCAGCAGTTATTTTAAAAAATCTGCTAAAAATGGTAGAAGTTATGGTTACTTTACTACAATAGAAAGGTTTGAATTTTCGAATAATTTAACGAACCACAGTGTATAGTAAACCGATATAACTCTGCTGTATACTGTAGTTCGTTAATTTTTTTTAAAGACAAACATTAGTATTGGAATAAAGTCAACATAAGTTCTACAATTTTTAACCGATTTTGATAAAGCACTAGAAATCTTTGGTTTAAATTGAAATTTAAGGTCCACAGAAAATCAGATTTTTAAAATGTTACCATCGAGACTTGAATCGTCGGTCGATAAAAACAGCATTTTCCTAAAAAAAAATGCGTTTTCAACGATTTTTTTCGATCATTAATTCACAACTATCATTTAATCATACGCAAAAGTGAAGTTGAGATGATCGATAGCAAAATTATTTACCTTCAATATGTAAAAAAATACAAATTTCAATTTGATGAAATTTGAGATATTCGGGTCGTAGTACAAGTACTCTTTTTTCATTTTCCAAAATTTTATATTTTAAGCATAGCTCACAAAATTGTTCAACTGGGATTTTTTTGTATTTCATTTTCGGATTCAGCGTCCGATTTTACATCAGAAATATGGATCAGTTAATGAAGTTCACAATTTTTGAAAAAAAATTGTTACCTAGTGTAATTTGTCCACCATAATATTCGAAACATGTTCGTCATTTGACAGACATTACTGTTAAATTGCCGGAAAAGCCTTTAGTTGTGCTGATGGCCGACCAAATAGAAAAAATTATAACTATTATATTTTTTTTAATAGGCTGTCTTTACAATTGTTGTCTATGAGGCAATCAAATTTCAAGCCAAAACTGAGTCTTTCCCGTAATATAGTTAGTATAGTTCAAACTCATTAAACCAATCTTTAACGGTCGCCATGAAGAGATAATTCTCTAAAAATTTGGGAACAACTCAATGACATTGTAATTATAAGCCCTTTGTTGTTGATTGGTATAAATTATGATTTCAACAAATCATAATTCATGCCATTCAGCTCACTGTTGAAGAAAATGGTTCCGATCTAGATTGTCATTTCCGTTCATAAATCCCACCGAGGCAATCTTTTGAAGATTTTAATAAACATATTGTACAAATAGGAACAAACCCATAACTCAAGAACTGGAACCTGCCGCATGGGAAAATCGAAACCTGGCACAATAGATCATTGCAGCATTTACATAACTTCCATTGACAGGATTGGGTTGATTAATTAGATACCTTTGGGGACAAGCTAGCTAGCTAGCTGCTTTACATATAGAAACCATTCTCCTCAATAAGTTGTCGTTGGAACCCTTTTCGAAAGGTATGAAGCTTATGAAAGCAATGAATCAAACACAAAAACTTAACCCGAAACCCTTAAAATACAGATTTCCTTCCCATAGTTGGGTAGATGCATTTACACGTTGTGACTGTGGCATTTCTGACTTCACTCTGTCTAAAGTTAGTCACGAAATGTTCTTGTCGCGCGCGCTCATTTCGTGATTCATCAGCACATCGTTTAGTTGAGTCGCTCATTAACGACGACGACGGTTAATATTTTTCAACACTTTAAATATTACGGCCACTCTAAAGTCGATCACTACTTCTTAGAGCATGATGAATGGCAGCATTGACTCGAAAGCTTCACGAGACATGGATTAATAGTTTCCGCCAAGTATTTCTCGAGGCAGGTATCCCTAAAGCTCTTCAATGGCGCTTGTTTTAATGATTAATAACAATTTTTTTGTGTTTCGATTTTTTAGCAGTCTTAACTACAGGTATGATAATTTGTGGGAACTCGTAATATTAAGCTCAAAGAATTTATTCAAAAAATTGAACGTTTTTTTAACCGTAACATTCTAATGACAGCGATCCATTTGTTTACTGGCTATGCATTTTGATTGTTACTCTACTCCTTAAATCCACACCTCTGAGCTCACATTTTTGAAAAAAAAATCACAATTGAACGTCCCTCTATAAAAAGATGAAGGAACGAACTGGAAAAGGCACACTGAATCTAAGTGCTGCGGGGGCGTTAAGCCCAAATTACCCATCCACCCACCGAAGACCACTTTGTAAGAGTGGGCTTTCAAAAAAAAACAACCTAGGCCCAAATGACAGGTAACAATCGAGGAGGAAAAATTTCGAAACCCATCATAGACTGTGACCGGGGAAAAAAAGAACGAAACTAGATGGTGCCTTTTGGCCTTTCCGAAATTCGACCGGAGAACCCATTTTTTTTTTTTTTTTGATGAAGTGCTTATGGGAAAATTACCCTGGGATTTTTCGTTTTAGAGCTCTCTTGGTACCTACTCTACTTCGTGTAGTAGTAGGTAGTTTGTTTACTATTGACAGGCTTGAACGTTCCTTTTTTGCGCTTCGATTTGTGCTACTGTTTTAACCCTAAGTCGATCATCATCATCATCGCCATCACCATGCGGGGTACCTTGGTTTGGAGGGGTAAGTGAGTGAATAAATTAATGTTGGCCGCCGCGAAAACGCGTGAGCCGAAATCTGCAAATCTGTTACACAAGCAAGAAGAAACAGAGGAGGTGTGCGCTTTTCAATAATTCATCAAGCAACGCGCGATCGATTTAAATTGAATCGAAACAAAAAAAAAAATTAGATTGAAGCCTCCAAAGTAATCTCAAATGGTTTACCTCTTGTTGCTTTTTTTTGCGATTCGGACATTCGCAACATAGTTTTAGTGGTGTTAACATAATTAATTGGCAAAATGGAGTGAAAAAAAAAACAAAAAATTCAACATTTGTGTGATTGTGCCACAATGCAAAAAAGTTAGTTCATAAGCTTAGGTTTTTTTTCCCACAAGTAATTTAGTGTTATGAAAATTAAGTTTACGCAAATTTGTTGATTTCTAATGCGTTTAAGTTTATCAGATTGAGTTATTCCAAGGTAAGAAAATTTAGACCCAAAATCTTTTTTTAAAAAAAGTTGAAGAATCTCAACTAGTTCTTCGTTACTTGAAAGTTCTGCTAAAAATCATGGATGAATTTTGAGCCAAAGTGAAGCTTTTAAGACCTCAGGGTTGGTGTTGGTCAGGCCATTCTTCTGAATTTCAAATTTCAGTTCTAATTCTGAATCTGAATATCTGTTATGAATGTCCAACAAAGCTTCTTCTCCCAGATTCTTTGTCGATATTCTCATACAAAGCTAAGATTCTAATTACGTTGATGATTGGGCTCTATACTTATAAAAATTTCGTATGTTTAACCCTAATCCGCAGTGTCGATATGACACTATTGGAAGTTTGGCGGCTTGTAACTTTTTTCGGGTGTATTCAAATAAAACAATTTCTTCGGGGAAAGAATTCTTGAAATCTTCAATTTTTATCCATTAATTTTTCATTGATGGATCTTGAAAGCCCAGCAAAAAAAAACTCGTTAATCAGACTTCGAGTGTCAATTTGACACTCCTCACTTAAAACCGCTATATCTCTCTTGTTTCTTAACTAATTTTAACAAAATTTATATTTTTGGAAACCTCGTAATGTAACTCAAATATGTTTTTCAGATTCACCTACAATCCTTCTTTTCTCCGTTATTCAAAGTCTAAGAAAAAAAATCCAAAAATACATGCTTCGGAAAAAGGACTGTAGATCAGCTACGGAATGCTAAAAAAATCACTTAGCTAGTGTCCAAAAAAGCTGAAGTTAGAAGCTATAGGTTGCGCATAAGGATATGTTTTGTTAAAATTTTTAAGATCATGACCACAAAAACTGTAAAAAAGCGGTGTAGACATCGTACTTTTCAATAAATGAACCATCAAAATTGTTTTAGTCACACCAGATGAATTTTGAAAATAGGATTAACAATTTGACGTAATTTGGCACATTTTTGCATTTTTTTTCCTCTTGATATACTTACATACTTAATACGAAAGTTCATCCAAAAAATTTTTTAGAAGCTTTAAGTACAAATCGAAACGATGACAAAAAAAATCGTTATTGCTATTCATTAGACCGTCTGCGAAAAAATATCACACAGAATTTATATTCAAAATATTGATAAGAATTTCAGAATGTGAATTTGTTTTCGATTTGAATTCCAAGTTTAGGTAGAAAATTCAAATTAAGATATAAGATTGAAATTTCTATTATTTATACAGAAGTCCGACTTAAAATGCATATGAAGAATTCATATTCAGATTTCAGGTTTAAGGTTAAGATTTCTTATTCAGAAATCAGGCTGAAATTTCAAATTTACAATATAAGATTGAGATTGAACTCCAATTTTCAAACAAATATACAGGGTCTGTTTTGAAAATTTCTGTGGAAAAGATGAACTTTTGAAAAACAACTCAATTTTTGCAACTAAAATTAGGCTAGTTTTTAAAGTTAGAATCTTAGAATAGAAATAAAAAATAACAAATCTTTTTTTTCTAAATTTCATTGGATTTTCTCATTTCTCAATCACTTCTATTTTGAGTGATATGTCGTTTGGAAGCTCTAAATCTCATCCGAGCTGAGTACAATCAACATTAACCTATATGAGGCTCTCAGAGCCAAAAGGATATAAGTTTAAACATTTGCGATAAAGCCAATCGATTCTTCATATTATAAATTATATTTTGGTTTTTTTTTCAGATTTGAAGAATTTCATTTACGTTTTTTAACATTTAAAAGTTTTTTTTTGAATATACGAAAAATAACCAAACACCACATCTTAAAACTGTCTTTTCTCGAAATTAGCTTTTATGCAAACCCTTTGGATCAATGGACCTTATATGAAAATCGCAAACGATTTCTATCAACTTATGTTACCCTCGAGGATTCAGATGTTTCCTAGATGTTGTGTAGATCTCATAAAACAATGGCTTCCTGTTGGCATAAAATTTTTAAAAATGTTTTCGAAATTTCCGTATTTTACAGAATCGGAAAAAAATAAACGAAATGAAAAATGATGTTATTCGGAAATCAATACAACTACGATTTTCAATCAAATTCATATGACAAAACATCTAATATTTTGAAATCCTTCGAATGTTGTTCAGTTTACTAAAGAACGGTAAATACACATTTTTAAAATAAATTTATTTTAAAAGGTTAACGAAACCTCAATCAACTCTTTAGCTGATAAAAAAGCTGATAACTTAGAAGCTATTCAAATAGAAAATCAGCTCTTAAATTCTCGATTCTTCCGAAAGGGTAAAATTTGTAAACCTGTGTTAGCAATTGAATTTAGAATAAAATTTGGAAATTTAAATTCGACTCATTCAATTTCACCTTAAAAATTTGTTAAATTCTATTTCTACGGTATTCTACGGTATTCTACGGTAAAAAGTATTTATCTGGGTATATTGAGCCGCTTAAAATCTTTATCAGGAAAACCTGGAAAAAACGGGAATTTGATTATGGACATCCGCTGGCCACCCTGTTCTGAAC
The DNA here is from genome assembly GCF_029784155.1 of Uranotaenia lowii. Classification (NCBI taxonomy): domain Eukaryota; kingdom Metazoa; phylum Arthropoda; class Insecta; order Diptera; family Culicidae; genus Uranotaenia; species Uranotaenia lowii. The sequence continues at coordinate 133,489,848 of NC_073692.1, forward strand.
TCAGAGTTAAGCAGGACGAATTAAGTGATCTATGTTATGAACTTTGCATTCAGAAGTTGGACTGAAAATTCAGACGAGTTTTAAAAAATTCTGGTATAAGTTTGAGATTTCAAGTTTCGAAATCTGACTCAAAATAAAATTTCAAAATGTAAAAATACAACTAAGCTTGAGATTTGAAATCCAGTTTCATTATCTGGAAATAAAATATTCTTTTTAGAATAGAAATAAAACTTAGAAACTAGTTATCTTAATCAATAGTTCAGTGTACTGGACACAGCAAGGTTGCTGAAAAAATTCTGTGTTTTGCGAAAAAAAATTCTGACATTCTGTGATTTTATCGAAAAATTCTGTGATGGATTTCTGTGATGAAAAAAACATAAGTTTATTTGAAAAGTCATGAAGAATTTAATCGTATTTACATTTTACTTGAGGAAAATCAATAAACATTACCAATCCCGCAGTCTCGTTTGAACTACGGTACGTTGCACATCGTGTGTGTGAGCTGAATCGAAATCTAATTTATTTTTCTTCTCTCCTTCCACACGCTATTGTCGAGCGGTGCAATGACCCACAACGATACACCAAGGTCATCGAAAAATGAAGTTCGAGTGCGGAAATATCACGAAAATTATGCTGGGCCATATCTCGTTATGGCTGAAACAAATGTCGGAAATATATCTGCTGCGAAGATTGCTAAAAGTCTGGTGAAGAAATTTGGTGACGATTTTATACGTGCTATGCCGGTTTCTAAAACCAAAATGAAAATTTTGATGCGATCGAGGGATGCTGCTAATGAAATAGCAGGCATCGGTACCTCAAATGAAGTGCGTTTTTTTATCCCCCAACGGCTGGTGGAGTGCCTTGGGGTAGCCTATATTGAGCCGGATATTTGTGATGAAGAATTGAAGTTTGCTAATGCGTACGATAAACGCAAGTCGAATCAAGTTGATAACCCGGAGATAGTTCATGCTCGTCGTGTGCTTAGAAAATTAGCTGATGATAAAGAGGAAGCCCTGTTTACGGTGATTTTTACTTTCGCTGGGCAGAGTTTACCTACTCACATCGAGTTGAATAGAGTGCTTTATTCTGTTAAGCAGTACATTTATCCTGTCCGCCAGTGTGGTAACTGCTGGCGCTTGGGACATGATAAAAAAGGATGCAAGAGTGCTAAACGCTGTAACCAATGCTTGGAGCAAGTGGGCGGCGAAGATCATGCATGTGAAAATAGTGAGCCCCAGTGCGTTAACTGTTTGGGCTCCCATCGGGCCAATGATCACAAGCTTTGTCCGAAAATAATTCAAAAAAAGAAAACCGATAAAGAGCGGCGCGACACTTTTTCACAAGGACGTGTCGATTGGTTTTGTGGAACAACTTCAAATGAATCATCAAACTCACTAACTATCATCTCCCAACCAACAACAAAATCCACCGTGGCAGTTGCTTGCCAAACAAGTAATGTTGACAAGAATGGGTCTAATCCTTCCAGCAAACGTCGTCATAATGTCGATTCGGACGATGAGCTTCCCCAACTTGAAGTTAACATTTCTGACGGGGTTTGCGATTCGATCCGATCGACGATTGAATCTACTGAGGTCATCGATATCGTTGCAGAGGCTCTGGAAGTTCCTGAGGAAGATGTTGAAACTCGACAAAAAATTCAACAAATGGTTTTGGAGAGAATTTCGGATGTTGTAAGTGATAAAATGAAAGGATATTTTGCTAATCTCAGATTATGAAAAACACCACACCGAGCACTTTAACAGCCACCGTTCCTCTGCAATGTCTACAATGGAATTGTAGAGGGATAAATAGTAAACGCTCATCTTTAATCCAGCTCATAAATACACACAATATCAATATTTCGCTTTTGAGTGAAACACATCTCGACAATCACACAAACTTTAGTCTACCGCAGCACACCATTTTTCGTAAAGATCACAGACGAAACTCGATGGGCGTAGCCATCGCGATTCGTTCAGAACTGCATTTCCTATTGCACTGTCAGCGGATATTCAAGCCGTTGCCTGCCAGATCAAATACATCTCCGGGTTGATCACTATTGTATCTGTGTACATACACCCGCAAGCCAACATATCGCAGACTCAGTTTGATAATTTTTTATCAACCGTTCCGAAACCGTGCATCATTGGAGGAGACTTTAACGCAAAACATCACCTATGGGGAAGCGATCATGGAAACACACGTGGAGACCGTCTTCATCAAGCCATCGAAACATCTCATCTCGTCATTCTCAACAATGGTCAGCCAACTAGGTTTGATGTAAACCGGTCGTGGGGCGCAATTGATATCACGCTGGTTTCTTCGAGCCTTAGTTTGTGCTTCGACTGGGAGGTTTTGGATTCACCAAATGGAAGCGATCATTTTCCGATAGTTTTTCATTCGAGTACTACATGCGCGATGAAATTCTACTCTGGAATCAATGTTCGGAAAATCGACTGGGAACGTTTTACCGGAAGCCTCGAGGAATCATTCGTCGAAAATGGAGAACCGGATAGCTTTGATGTCTTCTTTGAGCTGATTTGGCAAGCACTGCGCAGATCCTGTCCATCAGTAAACTCGAACCACACTCGCCGAATACCGCAACCCTATTGGGACGAAGAGCTAACAGAAGCGAAGAAAGCCACCAGAGTTGCTTTCCGCGCTTGGAAACGAGAGCTGTCAACCGAAGCTTACGAAGGGTACGCTAATACAGAACGAAGGTTCAGAAATTTGGTACGCGAGAAGAAGAGGAAAAGTTGGCAACATTTTTGTGATAGTTGTGATAGTTCTACGTCCCTCACAACCTTATGGAGGATGGCTAGAAGATTCAAAGGGCGCGGAGAGCCATCAAAAAACCTTAGAATTTCGGACAATTTGGCCAACGATGTTTTGGACAAGTTGGCTCCCTCATCTGCCAAAAATCCACCCCCGGCTTTTCTACAATGTTCGTGTTGCCCTCAAACTGGTTTACCATTCTCAGTATCGGATATTCAAGCAGTTTTAAAAATCGGTAAAGATTCGGCTCCTGGTTTGGATGGTGTTCCATATTCCGTCATAAATCATCTCCCATGGGCGGCGCTTAGTCAGTTGCGAAAAATCTATTGCCAAATTTTTGCTTCAGGAAGAATTCCGGAAAGCTGGAAAACCTTTAAAATTGTACCGATTCCTAAAAGTGGTCATGATCCGATTTCTCCTTCTGCTGTTCGCCCAATCGCGTTAGCTTCATGTTTTCGCAAAGTGTATGAACTCATAATCAAAGATCGACTAGAACATTTCATCGAAAACAACAACTTATTCCCTTCAGCTATCAACGGTTTTAGGAAAGGACGAGGAACAATGGATGCGTTGTTTCCCCTGATTAATGAAGCTTCTTTAGCTTTGAAAAGAAGAGAGCATGTGGTGATATGTAGCCTCGATATCAAAGCCGCCTACGACAACGTGGAAATTAATGTTCTGGTCCGCGAATTACGCTCATTAACAGTCCCTGAATGCCTAGTAAGAAGTATCTTCCATCTTTTTGAAGAAAGGAATTTGTGCATTTCAAATGGATTAGATTCAATATCTAGGACAACGTGGAAAGGCCTTCCTCAGGGATCTCCACTAAGTCCGTTATGCTTTAATGTTGTGATCAGTGGATTGATCAACAGTGTCCCTCCTGATGTGATAACCGTAAATTACGCCGATGACACAACAATTGCTGTAAGAGGAACCTCGCTGGAGCATAGTTGCGAATCTCTCCAAAGGGCAGTGGATATAGTTGTGGAAAATATTTTCGACCTTGGGTTAGAACTTTCGCCCACGAAATGTAAGTGCCTTCTGATCTCGACACAACAATGCGATAATCCCCCAGAAATAAATATCGGCGGTTGCACTTTGGAATACGTCAGATCCCTGAGGTTACTCGGCATGTACCTCACACGAAATCTGTCGTGGTCGTGTCATATTAGAGAGGTACAAAAACGTACGGCTCCGTATCTTAACTTTCTACGAAGCATATCGGGCCAGTCATGGGGAGCACATCCAGCAGCAATGTTAGCTATTTTCAAGTCATGTGTGAGATCAATATTGGAATACGGTTCCATATTTATGACGGAGTTAACACAAAAAGAAGCCATCGTTTTGGATAGACTACAATGGGCAGGAATTCGAATCTGTTTGGGCTCCACAAAAACCACCCACACAGGTTCACTCGAAGTGATGGCTGGTATTATTCCGCTGCAACAAAGAAGAGAACTTGCTGTCATGCGTTTTGTAAATAAAAGAGCGTCACTTTCTTCTTGGCATGGTCAATACTCCAGACCGATCTTGGAAGGTGGCTTAGTGGCTACGGGAATACACCGCGCCATAAGAATGCTTAACGAATTTATTCCACTTGAACAGCCTCTAAATAATCTCCCATGCTACATGGTCAACCGTGAAGTTGTAAGAACAATAATATCCATTGATCTCACTGTTAAACGGTTATGTTCAGAACACCAGAACTCATCGGCAGCTGATTTGGTTTCAAACTATCTCTTGGAAGTGTATGCCGCGAAAATCTTGGCAACTGACGGGTCGAAAGATATACACGGCACAGGTTATGCTGTGGTAAATAGTTTTGGAGCGCCTGCAGAAGGGATCAAACTCGACAGTAAAGCATCAGTTTATATGGCAGAGCTTCTAGCAATCAGGCATGCTGCGAAAATGATCGTAAGCCTTCCTGTTGCTCAGTATATTATTCTAACCGATAGTTTGAGTTGTCTCACGAGCCTTCAAAAAATCAACATCAATCAAAAATATCCCGTTGCTTGGTACGATATAAAAGCTTCCATTCTTGAAGGACAAAGAATGGGGCACGAGATCCATCTGATATGGGTTCCGTCTCACAGAGGTATTCCAATGAACGAGTTGGCAGATCAAGAGGCGAAAAGTGCGTGCATCAATGGTGGTACAGCAGATTATATTTTAACATCATTCGACATCCAGTTTCCGATTCGGCGTACAACAGTGCACAAATGGCAAGCAAAGTGGAATGCAGGAACTAAAGGACGTTTCTGTCACAGCATCATCTCTAACGTTTCGCTCCAACCATGGTTTAGTAGCTTGGATCTCAACCGCAGACAAATTGTAATCCTTTCCAAATTAATATCAAATCATTCACGGCTCCCTGCTCATCTGACTAGAAATGGTATCCTATTGGACGCGACGTGCAGTTGTGGCGAATCCATCGCAGATCCTGATCACATTATCTTCGCATGCAGCAGATTTGAAAATCTTCGTAGACCTATTTGGCGAATTTTAATTAAAAAAGGAATTCCACCCGATATTCATTTGATACTAAAAAAGAAAGACATTGAATTATATAAAACGATAGCTAATTTTGTAATTGAATGTAAAATAGACATGTAAGTAGAAGAGTAATTAACACTTGGCCGGTTATGTTATAGAGGTAAAGCCAATAAAAAAATTAAAAAAAAAAAAAAAAAAAAAAACATTACCAATCCAAACATGTTTTTCCAAAACAATGTTTAAAATTCGAAATTTATGCTGACAAATAAATTATTATTTAGGAAACACGTACAAAAAATCTACAAATCTGTGAAAAAAACTGTGTTTTTGCGAAAAAAAATCTGACATTCTGTGATTTTATCGAAAAATTCTGTGATGGATTTCTGTGATGAAAAGAGCATAAATTTATTTGAAAAGTCATGAAAAATTTAATCGAATTTAAATTTTACTTGAGAAAAATCAATAAACATTTCCAATCTTAACTTTTTTTTCCAAAACAATGTTTAAAACCCGAAATTTATGCTGATAAATAAATTATAATTTTGGAAATACGTAAAAATTTCAAAAAATCTGTGAAATCTGTGAATTTTCCAAAATTCTGTGCTCTGTGAAACAGAATCTGTGATGAAAATTTGCTTTAAATTCTGTGAAATTAGAGATTTTTCTGTAATTTCGGCAACCTTGGTACACAGTACTATGATTTCAGAAATAATTGTTCAAAAAACATTCTAAAATCATAGTTCCATATTATCCCTGAGAAAAAAAGGTGAAAAATAGTTCCATATTAAGAATCAAACAAAACAAAGAACAAAACAATAGTAATGCTATTGATGCAATTAATATTAATCTAAGTTTCTAAGTTCAAATCCTAGGATTTCCAAATTTAAACTCAAAGCTCGAATTGACAATTAAATTTTAAAACTAATATCGACATTATGGATCAGAATTTCAATACCAAGTTGGTATTTCAGAATTTGAGTTCAACTTTCGAGTCCGAGTTTAACCTTCCAAAGCCGTTCGCTAAATATCCGTTTCGGGAAAATTTGAGTTGTGGTTTGATTTCGTTCTCCTGGCTGTAAATGTTAACCGATTTTGATGATATTATATTCATTGTGTAGGTAATTTATTCTAATTACTCAACATTTAAAAATAAAGTCGATATGTTTTTCCAGGTTATCACAAACTGGTTCAAAAAGTACAAAGTCCGAAATGGCAATTTTATTTTTAAAATACTCATAACTTTTGACAGCTTTACTGCATTTCAGTGTTTCATTGATGTTTGAATTTGCCAAGAATCCATCTATTCGACAATGTATAGATATGTTGGGGTCCAATGAAAATTTTGACCGCTATCTCAGATCTTCCGGTAGAAAAAAATCTTACTTTGAAAAAACGACATTCAGTTTTGGCTTTGCTTAGCTGTATTTCATTTCCCAATGAACCGATTTTCAAACGTAAAATTTTAATTTTTTGTCGTTAATTCGATCATCATTTTCATAGAACATACTTGGTCTGTCAAAATTTACAGTTCTTCAGTATATTGGAATGATGATAAAGATGTTTGAAAAGTGCGCTTCGGGTCATATTGACCCGAACAGCTTTGGAGGGTTAAAAGAAAAAATACATTAGCAGTACAAAATAAGCTTGTTTATTTATCTGAATATACTGATCTATCAGCATTTTTTTTAAATTTCCAAATTTGGTTCATTTTGGGGATTTTAAATTTTTTATATTATTAAAATTTTTATATTATATTATAACTTTATAATTTCCCAAGTGAAATCAAATAAAAGCATTGAAATTTTACCAGGTTTTCAATTAAAATATTGTAAACTTCTACATAAGAAATGAAAAAAAAAAATGTATCATCTGTCAACTTTAACGGTTTTAAAATGATGCAATGCGGTACTTCAAGATTCCGAGCTCACGTCCAAAAAATTCAAAATATTAACATAAAGAAGTTTCCGTTTAAAAACATTTGTCAAGGTTGAAAAGGTTGTTGCCAAGACTACGTGACAATTTTTGTTGAACAAATGGAATAATGGAACTATTTTCGTACCCTTTTACATTATAACATTTAAATACTTTATTACCGGTACGAAATCCAATAAGTCTCGCCACATTTTTTTCAGTTGCAAATAACTTTCAAATTACAAAATTCATTCACGGAAAATTTTCAGTTTTAACACACTTTCACATACAAATATTATAAAATCTCTATTTTTCTATTAATAATTTATGTAAAAGGTGTTAAGCAGTGTATTCTAAAACTGTGAAAAACATGAAATCTCACAAGGGAAAACCGTGAAAAAAACGGGAATTTAAAAATGAAAACCCGCTGGTCATTGTGTGATATTCACCAGAAAGCCAATTCAATATCGATTCTAGTGGTGTAATTACATAAGTGCTGCGATACTTTACAAAAATATGAAAAATAAAAATGTGACTATGTGAAATTTTTTGAACTATAGATAGTCTATTTTCCGAAGCATTTTTTTCGGATTTTTTTTCTTAGACTTTGAATAGCGGAATACTGAAATGTTGTATCTTAATATTGTCTGATAAGCATAATTGAGTTACATTAAGATGTTTCCAAAACTATAAATTTTGTAAAAATCGGTTGAGAAACAATACGGATACATTGGTTTCAGTCAAGAGTGTCAAACTGACACTCCAGGGACTGCAACGGGTAAAAAAACAGGGAAAGATGAGGGTTCAAAACTATGGTAAGCAACTTTTCATCTGTGATTTGATTTTTTCCTGAGCTCCAAACTTCAATCGAGAACTACCACTCATATTAAGGCTTATATTTAAATTTGAAACCAGATTTACAAAACAAGCTGTTTTTTCATGTTTCTAGGAATTTAACCCGTTCAAGCGTCAAGATTCTCCGATTTATATAGGCGGTGGACATTAGGATCATTTTTCTCACAAATAACCCCTAAAGCTTGTCTGCTGTTGTTACCTAGACCTAATTGGTGTGGTTTCCTCAAACAAAAAAAAACTAGAACTGAAGTGTGTTGTGCTTCCATAGCACGCCATAAAGCGCATTTTCTAGCGCAATTTTCTTTTCACTTTTTCCAGGTTCAAGCTCAACGGAAGGGTTCGGGAATTTAAAGTGTATTTATAGGTATCTATCAGCTTCGGCCCCTAGCGTGCCTTCAAAAGTTGTGCAACCGATTTCGATTCCTATAGGACTTTGGTTCTCTTTCCTAGCTTCTTATCGATTTTGTGAATTTTCCCACCTGTTTTTCCTGTGTGCGTTCTGTTGTTTACCGTTTTTCCTTTTCTGATTTTGTGATTTTTTTAAAGATCCTACTATCAATGTTTCGAGACTTTACTGTAAACCTGTTGCGTTGCATTTCGTTTTAAAATAAGCAAAATAATTCAACCAATATTTGAATAAAAACTTGACAAAAATGTCTAATTATATGTTCTTCCCCCCTTCCTTCTTCTTCCAGTCCTATGTGGTAACCGGGTGAGCCAAATGACCCGCGCTTACGATGACATCGACGCCGTAACGCGACTGCTGGAAGAAAAGGAGAAGGACCTGGAGCTGACGGTGCAGATCGGGAAGGAACTGCTAGCCCAGAACACCAACCTCGAGAGCCGGGTCGCCGAGCTGGAGCAGGAGCTGAAGAACACCAACGAAAACCTGTCGCAGCTGGCCCACGAGCTGCACAAGAAGAACGAGCTGATCGGCATCCTGACCAACGATGCCGACGACAGCAGCGAGAATGGTAAGTTCTCCTTTTTTTCTGTTCAAAATTATTTGATACCACTTAGTGATACAGCAACGAGGAAGTTGGCAGATATTAGGCCAAGTAAGAAAATTAGCACAAATCTCATTCTTCATCAGAAAGCAATCATTACCTCCCAAATTAAAGATTCAGGAATAAGAAAAAAATATTAGTTTAAAAAAAGGGTTCGCTGAAAAAATATAGAATTTGTAGTTTTACTGCAAATTGCGGCAAATCTTAGATCCCCTATACAAAATTTGCGCCGGTGGGTCCCTTACTTGCTACGAAATTTCACCAAAATTTAGTGATATTTTAGTCTATAATTTCTTTTTTTTTTCAACAGAATCCTATTGTTGAAAATTTTGTCACTTTTTCTAGAAACGTCAAAAAATACATAGGGGAAATTCGGGTAAGAAGGACATAGAGGATAAAACGGACACCTTCAATATTTCGAAAACTACAATGTTTCGTATAAATCTCATACATAACACACACTGTTAAGCTACTCGACTAGGACTACACACCCTTTCTTACCCGCCCAGAAGTGTTCGAATTCGCCGCCTATTAACCTCATTGGCTAGCGAAACACTAGAACTGGTGTTAAATTTCTTTTTCTACTGAATATCTGCCGCAGCCCGTGGCGTAGAGGTTATCCTTCAAATCTTCTAAGCCAGCGGGCTTGAAATCGAATCATGGTCACGACATACGTAGTACACTTTCTGTGGGTTGGTGGTTTTAGCATTTGTAAGATGCTAGCCATCATATCCTCGAAAGATGTAGAGCAGCGGTCGGGGAACCGGGGTAAATTACCCCAAATGGGGTAAAAGTGAAATTCTTGGGGGTAACAGCGAATATTTTGTGAGTGAAAAGTGTATATTTTCATTTTGCAATTATGAATTTGTTGATTTGGTTTCGTAAGCCAAGAATTAAGCGACATATGCAGAAGTGAATATTTCCCCTGAGGCATTCAAATAATACGCTTTGAAAGCTCGTTTAGTGTTTACGGATACGTTTTTTTTTGCTCTTCGTCATGGGGTAATATCAACTTAAAGAAAAATGTTTTGGGGTAATGATTCAAAAAGTTCCCCGACCCCTGTTTTAGAGTTAAGAAAAACAAACATCAAGTTTCATTGAGATCCTGTATGTGTTTATGTTGTGATCAGAAAACTAGAATTTTAGAGTTTCTAACTTCAGCAAACTAAACTCACTCATTTTCCCAGAAAAGGTACACTACATTTTGAGGCATTGATTTTCAATCCAAAAGCGATGTTTGCAGAGTCAAGCAATCTTCAAGCACTCTGGGAAAATCGTTCATAACAGTGAGGAAAAGAAGGGGTCCCAAGCAAGGCCGTGCGAACGGGAGGGGGGGGAGTTTAGGGGTTTTACATCCCCCCCCCCCCTCATGAAGATTTTTTCTAAGTAAAATTTTCACCGTAGTAACAGAAAAAAAAAGAATTTTGTATTTGTTCCGGAATAATAAAACCCCAAAAATGCTCATAACTTCAGATAACCCTGATCAATTTTATGTAAAATATTGTTTTTTTTTAGTGTAAATAAACCGTTTTGAACATTTATACACTCAACAATCAATAACTAAGCTCGTAGAATACTTTTTCTGGTCTTAGTACAATCAGTGGTGAGAGGTTTTATTAGATTTTTCAAATGAAATAATAATCACTCTGTTTGACATTCCAACTCTTTCCTCTCAATTTGTATCACTTTGATGTCTTGTACAAAATTGTAGCCAGGAAAATTTCCTATTAAATTATGTTATTGACATATTATGTTGGATTCACGCCTAAGAGAAGACGAGCGTTTTCACAATGATTAGTATGATTTTGTCTTTGGAAAAAACCGTTAAAAAGGGTAAAAAATCGTCAAAAAAAAAAATAAAATGTTTTAGACCCCCCGGTAGATTATTTGAAATTTGGGCTCAAATGTAAGGGGAAAGTCCTAGTTTTCGAATGGTGCAAAAATTAGCGATGCTAATTTTCGATAAATAAAATCGTTCCATCAGAGACACCGTGAGAAAATAACTTGATCTTAAAATGGATTTGAAAATAAGTGTGTCAGAAATTTTTCTCGCCTACGGTGGAATTTAGCCTTAAATCACCCTTGGCTTGAGACATTTCGATCTACGACTCTATTCGATGTTTATGAATTGAAACCAAATTCTAAATTTCAATCTGCAATTCAGTTAATCTTTTGTATAGGAACCCAAAACTTGACAAACAAAAACCCTACCTTTTCTTCAGAATGGGTTTTATTAAGAAGTGCTAAATAAGAACAGAGTGGTAAACGAACCATTTTTTTTACAAAAAAATTTGTTTATTTCTTTACAAATGTTATGCTGATATGAAATATTTTTCAAGAAAGCAATTTCAGGCTAAATTTTATTTCGTGTTTTTTGTTCTTCTAAATGCCGAACACAAAACATAATTTACACAAGGCCAAAAATTTTTCATTTTTCTGAGGTGCAATGGATTTAAAAAGTAATTTCGACTGATTTGACCCCTATATCTTAATACGCAATATTTCTATCAGATTTTGTTATTGAAATTTCTGCACTTTTTTTACAAAAACTCAAATAAAAAAAACATATCATTTTAAAACAAAAGTTGTATATGAATTATCAACTTTCTTCAAGACTTCAAGTAATTTTGAGTTCTGTGAAAAAAGTTGTAGAAGTTTTATGTTTTTTACATTTTCTCATTTATCAAATTTTTAAGTAGTTTTAAAACAAACTGAATTTTAAATTTTTTCTTAACCATACATGTAATCGTTTTTGCAGGTTTAAAAAAATATGTTAAATGAAATCATGTTTTTTTAAAACTTGCTGCAGTAATGTCAAAAATACTTGTAATGATGTCTTTTCATTTTTTTCAATTGTTGAATTTTAGTTTTTTTGATCATGCATCTTTTTATCATAATATTAATCCCTTATTGGATGAAATATGATAAACAGAATCAGAATAAGATTTTTTCATTAATGTAAGTTTGTTAGTTAATCAGTTATCAATGTTTGATTTCACTTAAAACTGATACATTTTAAAACTTACCGTATCACCAAAACTAAATGTTTTCTACCAAATTTGATAAAAGATTCGAGTTCAGTATGCTAATATATACCAAATCAACCTTTAAAAAAAATAAGCTCCAAAATGCGGTTGCCTTGCGTCATCAATTAAATTCTGTAAATGGATATGGTGAAACGTGTTTATTAAAAAAAAAACTTCTGAAATGTTTCAAAAAACTTATCTTTTTTATTTTCATATTTTGCTTGTTAATTTGCTGAATTTTATAGTCAAACTTTTTTAATTTTAGGAATATTTTTAACAAATTTGTCTTTGTTGTTAAATTCTGAATTTTTGTGTACTTGCACATTTAATAGCTTATGTGTCAAGTATCTAAATTTTTAATAAGAATAACATAGTTGCAACCTTCAGTTCATTCCAGGACCCAATATTTCAATCGAAAGTGACAAAATACTCAGAGCTTGTAATGAACTTTTTAAGCCGTTTATTTTGATAACTGGAGGATTTTTTTTTATAAAAAGGTTTTATATCTGACTTCTATCACTGGCACTTTTCAAATAAACATAAATATATTCTTCATTTTATCAAATTAAATAAACCCGATCAGAAGGGAAAAACTAAATTATATCAAGAAGAGATATTTTGATACTAATTTTTTCCTATCTAAATGAGTTATTATTCAGTACTCGTAGGATGTTAAAATATCTCAAATTATATCAAAAAATCTTTGCGATCATAGCTAAATTATATCAATTTTAGATATGCTCCTTTCAAGATTATATCTAATTCAGATAGCATAGTTTGATATTGGACAGAACAAAACCTATCCAAATTATAAATTATCAAGATATGAGTGCTACGAGAAAATTTTCTAGTGGGATGTCAATAAACCACAATATTTGCGCAAACCATGCCCCATTTTTGGATTCCACAAAATTGGATTCAATTTTATGGATCTGTTGAGCGAAACTCATTATTGAACGGTTTGGGCCGTTGACTTCGATGTCCGTGTTTCAGAAAAAGTTGTACGTATATCAAAATAAGATATAATCATTTTATTTTAAGACAATCAGAAAAAAATCTTGATAATTGAAAATGAGCTCAACCCCAATAAAGTCTGTCAATCAGAATAAGATATAATTCGGATTGGAGAAACTTAAAATCGAAAATTTGGAGTACTTAATTATAACTGAATCAGATGTAAATATCTTGGTGAGATATGTTTGAGTTATTATTTTGATATGCTCTCCTGATCGGGAAATCATCAACCAATGAACAAATTCTTCCAAGTTCAAAATGGATTTTTTCAGTTATCGAAAATTCACATTTCAATCGCATTTAAACATTTTTTGTTTAAATTCAAAATACTACAGCAGAATTTTTCAACCAACCCTTCAGTTGAAAATGAAGTAAAGAATTTAAATCAAGATGAATAACAATTATTATCATTTTCCTAACAACTAATCATGGATAGTTTTGTAACTGATTGGATATTTATTTAAGAATTCAGATTTGTTTTAAACTTTGTGTTTTGCAAACGATTATTTATTTTAAATTAGTAAATTTATTTTAAATTTGCTTGGAAATTTCTTTTAAATAAATTTTTAGTTCAGAAAAAAGAACATCATTTTGAAAAAAATAATCATTGACTTACCGAAAATTCTACACTTTCATTTTGATATATCTTTAAAATTTAGTTTTTTATCAGTATTTTTTTTTAGTTTGTGTGGTGATGTTTTTTTATTGATTATTTTTGGTATTGTTATTATTTTTAGCTAAATTTGAATTCCAAAAACCCGGAAAAACCGGAAAACCTGGAATTGAAAACGGCAACTGGAAAGCTGGGAAAACCGGGAAAAACCTAGAATTTCGAATCAAAACTGGGGATTTTTTGCATAAATTGTTCTTTGATACAATAACCTATTAAATCCTTAAGTTTCATCATGATGAAATTTTTTCAGAATTTTTTAATCAAAAGTTATTTCAGTATGGGAAATCATTCGAGAATAGCGGGTGAATTGGAATTTTAATTTCTATTTTCTAATTTCTATAGTTCTATTTCCTGTTCTAAAATATACTAAATGTATGTATTTTAAATTTTAAATGTGAAAAAGCTCATTGAAAATTGTTAACTTTTGATTACTGCGAAGCTTGAAAACGTTAAGTATTTAAAAATAACTTTTACGGCGGTGATTGTAGAAGAATTTTATATTTTGTACCGTAGTGCACTTTCTTTATCAATCTATGGAAAAAAGACATAAAATATTGAAAAAAAGATAAGTTTTATATTAATTTAAAAATAAATTTTATTTAAACTCATTAATTTTTTGTACCGAGTATTTACTTCACTTGTGTTGTGTTAGTAAGATAGGGAGCCCAAACCGTCGCAGCTCCTTAACTGTAATAAGAAATTCATGCGTTAAAAACGAATAGTTTTTTTTATTAAATTCACATCTCAAAAACTATGATGTTCGAAACTTCATCTGTTCTTTTTTAATTTTTTTTTTTAAGAAAAAGGTCGTGTTGAATCGAATCTTGAAAAAATGAGCAGCCATGTAACAAAAATATTTGAAATGAGGGAACAGTTTTGAAGATTCCGACCAAAAAATCGAATGAATTCTTTTGAACAAATAAAGATGAAATGCTAATGGAATGGAAAAAGACTTATTGAATTTAATGATTTATTTAGTCCTTACTCACCTGTAAATGAACAAATTTTCTTGAAAAGTTATATTTTCCAAAGGTCTTATTATCAAATGTTGTTTTACAATCTGTTCGCACGAAAACCCGGTCATTGCAAACCCTGATTGAAAACGCAATTCATTCATCGCGTATCAAACCAATTTGCCAGTAGATCTCTCCCTCTCAAAAAAAGCTAGCCAAATCTGGCGCATATTACAGCATCCCATAGCGTACAGCATCCCATCCAGTACAATAGAAAGTAAGATCAGACTTGCAATAAACGGACAGCAGATCACACGCGTCTTTTGTGTTCTGTCCTGTGTCGTCCCGTACTACCTAAGCAAGCAATAAAGTTTTTTCTACTGATCCGAACCGTCGCGCTGTACTTTAATTCGTTCGATGTTAATAAATTCATGTTCGTCTTGCCCAGTATAATCGTGCGTTATTAATTGCCCCGGAAAGTCCACATCCGTGAAAAAACATTGGTCCTTCGATAGCCGGATGTCGGGACTTTTAAAGCCGCCGCGGAACAAGTGATCGTTTTGGATACCGTGTGCTGCGACAAAGTGCTGGGCAAGCGTGTGGTGTTCGGTCGTTGACCTTTTGTGTGTGTTATTTGTGCACAAAAAGGACTGCCGCGTGACCAGTGCGTCGGTCAACAAGATCGAAAAAAGAAAATTACTTTGTCCTGTGGCTGGTTGGCGGATGAAATTTTGGCGCTTAAAGAAGCGTGTGCCACTTGGGGGAAATCAAAAAAATAAACCACATAGATATCAACCTACTGTGTTGAAAAAAAAAAAGTGAGCCAAATTGGTAAAAATTCGGAAAGCTGTTTCTGTTTCTGTTGCTGTTTGCTGCTGGTAATTCGGTGGGAGCCGAATTAACAAATTTTGGCCATTTGATCACCCGTGCTGATCTTTAGGATCCCGTTGCTGGTGTGTGCGACTTTGGACTAGTCGCTGCGGATGCTGTTCTCCCTCGCACAGCGTTCTGGAGGATCTTCGAGGCCAACAGGAAGTCAGGGAAGTACTATTTTGCTTTATTAAGGGCTGTGGTGATCGAGAATATATAATCGGATCCCACGCGATAGGCTTGTGTTAAGAATTTTGGACTTCTCGTTGAGTGTTGGTCGAGAAGAATAACTAAAATAACGCTGGTTGGATTAGAATCCGGATCAGAGTTGAATTTGGCTGATTTTGATTAACAGCTAGGCTGAGACACTTTTGGCTGATTTTTGCGATACATCAGCTCCGGAGTTGCTGTCAATCCTTAGCGCGAGACGTTGAGTCGATCGGTCGGGTGTAAATTCGGTGATTCAGTGAAGACGAAATCAGTGAATACAGTGATCCCTTGCTTGTGACAATGCCTAGTGAATTGCGTGAGCTAATTAAGCAGGAGCGAAACCTGCGAAGGACACTAGACTCGGTGCGTCAGTTTGCTTCAAGAGGAAGCAATAACAGTGAACTGATAAGTGTGCGGTTAGAACTCCTTGAAGACACGTTCAGACAGTTTAAAAAAGTGAGAACGGAAATAGAACTGCAAACTGACCACCTGAGCAACACCACGGACGAGTTTAGTGATCAAGAGGCATTGGACCAAGCAAGGGAAGACGAGAATGTGGGCATCCTGGTGGAGTTCGAGGAGGACTACTGTGTTGTGAAGAGTGAACTCCTGCGCCTGTCGTCAACGATTCGAGGATCATCAAACGCAACTCCAGCTCAAAATGCAGCAGTATCTTCTGGTCCTCCCTCAACTCTGGCAAGGGTGAAGTTGCCGGAAATCAACCTGCCGTTCTTTAGTGGGAAAACCAAAGAATGGGTCACTTTTCGAGACTCGTTTAAAAGCTTGATCCATTCCAGCAGTCAACTTAACGATACCGACAAGTTTTGCTACCTTCGTTCGGCCGTGACGGGTGAAGCTTTACAAGCGATTGCTTCAGTGGACATCACCGCCGCAAATTACGATATCGCGTGGTCTACCCTCGAAAAGCGATACGAGAACCGGAAGCTGCTGGTAAAATCCTACCTGGAATCACTGTTTTCCATTGAGCCGATGAGAAAGGAGAGTTACGATTCTCTCAACAAGTTGCTTAGCGAATTCGAGCGGAACCTCCAGATGCTGCAAAAAGTAGGCGAGAACCCAGACCAGTGGAGCACGCTCCTGGTTCACATGCTGTGTTCTCGCCTGGATCAATCCACCCTGCGCCAGTGGGAAACCCACCACAGTTCCAAAGAGGTACCGCTGTACGACGACGTGATGAGTTTCCTGCGTAATCATTGTTCGGTGTTGGAGTCCATCGCTCATCGGAGACCAGAGCGACCAGAAAACAGTGAGAAAGGTGTTAAGTTCGGTGTAAGCAACCCAGCAGTTCCCTCCGTGATGAAGTGTCCGTTTTGTGGTGATGTGTTTCACATAGCTTTCCGGTGTACCAAATTCCTGAAACAAACTGTCGGTGCAAGAAGTGAATCAGTGAAGCGAGCTAGATTGTGTTATAATTGTTTGTCCTCCGGTCATCTAGCTCGTGATTGTGTGAAAGGTTCCTGTCACCATTGCGAAATGCGCCATCACTCGCTTTTACACCCCATATCCTCCGTCTCGCAGCAATCAACTCGTCCTACACCTTCAGTGTCTCAGCCTCGTCACCAGTCTTCATCATCATCACACACCTCACCGATATCCAACCAGCCAACCCCAAGCCACCCTCCCAACACTCAACCCTCGACCTCGTATCCAGTTACACAGCCCATTCTCACCACAGACCCTCAGCAAGCCATAGCACTTCCCTCCCACACACCGAACCTCACGAAACAAGTCCTGTTGTCCACAGCCATTGTTCGAATCCAAGACACTCTTGGAAATACCCGTCTAGCCCGAGCCTTGCTCGATTCGTGCTCCCAGTTTTGCTTTATGACCACTCGCTTCAGCCAACATCTAAAACTGCGACACGTTCCAGAAAACCTCACCGTTCAAGGCATCGGTGGATCACGAGCTGTGTCACGCAAACTGGTGGAAGCTTCCGTTAGTGCTCGATCCTCGCAGATTTCAGAATTCAACACTGCCATGAATTTCTTCGTTTTGCCCGAGCTGACAGCCACACTTCCTGCAACACGAGTCAAGTACGAAAGTTGGTGTTTACCTCGAGAAGATCAGCTTGCTGATCCCAGCTTTTCGGAACCAGGAGAGATCGACATCATTATTGGCGCCGAGTACTTCTTCGATCTGCTTCTGGAAGGCAGATTTAGAGTGGCGAAGGATGGCCCTAGTCTGCAAAATTCCGTACTTGGGTGGGTCATCGCAGGTACCATTCCGGAGAAATCTGCAAGCTATTCGTTTTCCACTGTTGCTTGTCCAGTAGCAGCGAGTAAAAAATCCGTTGTAAGGTCGACTAGCGAGGAGTTTTCCGTTGAAACCCACATCCGTGACTGCGATAGAGAAGGTGTCTTTTTGCCGAAATGTGACCACGTAATTCGGCAACTGGGGGAGTCGCGTAACGCAGCAGTGAAACGGTCTTCCAGCGTAGAAAAACAGTTAACCAACAGCGAAAAGAAGCTAGCAGAAAGTGAAGAGGAATCGCATCCTGAGGCAGCAAAAAGTTTTGAAAACTACACGTATGTCGATGATTCACTCACTGCAGCGAATTCAGTCGACAGTGCGGAGAAGTTAGGAACGGAGGTGATTGAGTTTGCAGCAGCAGATTGTTTTTTGTTGAAGAAATTCAACTTAAATTCAGCCCACGTACTGTCTGCATTACCGGATCACCGTACAGACGAGCGCGCTTCCTTGACCGTGGATTCTACGACTGCAGCTGTGAAGACCTTGAGCTTAGTGTGGAAAGACAATCCGTTTGCAGCCATCCTTCGAGTCGATCGTCAACCAGGAAGTTTCCCGATAGAATACGACGTTCTCCAGAGAAGACGACTGCTGAAGCCGACATTCCCGATCTTGATCTTATACACTGTGTTTGTCGTTGGCATAATTTGCGTTGGCGGCCGGCTAGTGCACGCACCGATTAGCGAACATTCCAATGCTAAAATTAAAATCAAGCACCACAACCACTGGGTATTCTGTGCCGAAGCTCGGCTGCTTGTTTATTCCATGCGTGAGGGATTGAGAAGATTGGATGAAATTCATCAGCGTTTTCGCAACGAACAGTTCCAGAGACTTGTTGTCCATTCCGCCGTAGACGACGAAACCGAATTCATCCCCCCTAGAACGCCAAACTTTCCAGTCGATTAGCAAGCCATCATCCACCTAGCTTCACCATCACAATAAGCAGTTTAAAAATCATCAGTTAAGTTGTCCACCGCATTCGACCCTGTTCTTGTTTTTCCATTGAGACGACCTATTGTTTCGAGCTACATCACCGGTGGATTTCAAGTACGTCGGAGACAAATCCATGGTACATGTTCTCTGCACGTAGTCAGCAAACAAGATCTTCAGCGAGTTTGGCCAACTTTACCTGGGGGTCATCGTGAGCTGACAGCAACCCTCCACCATCGTCGTAGTCTTGCATCGCAGTCAGTCATCGTCATCAGCGCCTGGGGCGCTCGCGGAGGCCAGGAGGCCTCCGCTCCAGGGAAGTTTTTGTAATGTGTGATTAAAAAGATAAAAAAGCACCCTCTCATCTTATTAGGTCGAATCGGTCCGGTGGACCACATCCAGTCATCCATTCAACTAGTCATCTAGCCATCTAGTCAACCAATTGTTCCGTTCTCCTGTCGTCACGTCGTCCAGTCACCACATCGTCCGTTCAACCGCCATCCGTACTACAAGCGATATGTGTTTCCGTGTCCTGTCGTTTGTACATCGTTGGTAAAGATCGTCCAGTCCAGTCCAGTAGTTGCAGAAGCGCAACCAGACGCAGCCAGTCTGAGCAGGATTCCAGCCCTAATGCCATGGGGGGTGACGCGGTCGCGATCGGACGGGTCGGACCTGTCACCCCAACCCCACCCAACGTTAAGTACTCTGCGTTACCTTCATCCTTTTAGGAACTTACTTGTTCTCCCTCACAGGGTCGGCGTTGCGTTGGAGGTCCTGGGCTGTGAATCACCGTTACCTGTATCGTCATCGTAGTTTGGTCATCGTAGTCTTCGTCATCGTAGTCTTCGTTACCAATTCCTCGTTAGTTAAGATAGGATAAGCATTGTTAGTCATAGTAATTTTGCGTATGGGATGCAACAAAGTAGGGAATCATTGTACAAAGATTTTTTGAAATGGGCAGTATTTCAAGGCGGCCGGTATGTTCGCACGAAAACCCGGTCATTGCAAACCCTGATTGAAAACGCAATTCATTCATCGCGTATCAAACCAATTTGCCAGTAGATCTCTCCCTCTCAAAAAAAGCTAGCCAAATCTGGCGCATATTACAGCATCCCATAGCGTACAGCATCCCATCCAGTACAATAGAAAGTAAGATCAGACTTGCAATAAACGGACAGCAGATCACACGCGTCTTTTGTGTTCTGTCCTGTGTCGTCCCGTACTACCTAAGCAAGCAATAAAGTTTTTTCTACTGATCCGAACCGTCGCGCTGTACTTTAATTCGTTCGATGTTAATAAATTCATGTTCGTCTTGCCCAGTATAATCGTGCGTTATTAATTGCCCCGGAAAGTCCACATCCGTGAAAAAACACAATCATTTTCCAATGAGATTTTTTACGTTACTATACTTGTTTTTGGCTGTTTTGAATTAAGTTCAGGGTACCTTTTTAAAAAAACTGCAATATTCAGTAGGTACACGGTTTCAATATAACCATATACTAAAATATAAAAAATGCTGGAAACAAAAAAAATAATCGAGTTGCCACCATTTTATTTGGTTGATTTTAAGGTAAAAAAGATGTCAAGTTTAGAAATGCTTTAAGTTTATATTCTGCGCTTTTACTAGTTACCACATTCTTTATAAGATAAAAAAAATGTTGAAAATGGCTAGTCATAAGTGATTGAATTACGGAATCACTTCGGAATTTTATTCATTAAAAATTTGTCACACAAAACTAGAATTTAAAAAAACAAATGAATCCCAACTTTCGTTTAAGTTTTAATTTATACATCAGTTATTCAATCCGAAGTTATTCAAATATATTCAAAATTCCAGAATTCAGTATTTGTTTTTCTGGGATTTTCATCAAAATTCTGTATGAGAGAAGTAAAAGTATTTTAATTGAATCCTCAACTGGAAATACTGAAAGTATTACACGGCATCATATCAAAACCATGTTAACTATAAGCATTTCCCTTTATAAAAATCCAAGTTGGTGTTAAAGCCTGAAAACAAGGTAAAAAGTTTTGACCAAATTTCGAAGGATAATGTTAAGATTCTAACTAGAATTATTTGTTTCTTGCTTTTTATTTCAGTCTGGAAATACTGCAATTTCCTGTAGAAATCGCAACGAGCATCACTGTAATTTTATTTCATTTTTTTCAACTTTAAAATTCAATTACTGAAATTTACGTTCAACTTGTATTAAAATGGCTACCTTTTTGGTCGAAAAACCTGATTAACAAATTAATTTATGAATTTTAAAACTGCGAAAATCATTAAATCTGCATAGGGAAAACCGGGAACAAACCGGGAATTTAAAAATGAAAAGTCACTGGCCACCCTGCGTTTTATGCATTTTCAAGTCATTTGGCATCAACATTAAAATTTCGATTTTTACGATTTCCTTTGGGTCCCTTTGGTGCTTTTTAAGAGTCAAAACCCCGAAACTTTGACTGTTTTGAGACACCCCTAAATTAAGTCCGATTGAGCTGAATTTGTGCACAGCTAAGATTTTTGGTCCATTCTAAAAATGTCCATGGTCGGTTTGCGAAATTCGCCATGACTCATTTGGATGCCACTCTCAAGAAAAAGTCTTATTCGATAGATCTACCCTCCGAATATCCAAAATACACACGGAAAATAATGAAAAAGGTAAAATTTACAGAGTAATTTGGCTAGTTTTATTTACCCCTTTTTAGAGGTGAATTTTACCTATTTTTCATCCACCTAGCAAATAGGTGAATTGCACCGTTTTTGTTTTCAACTAGAAATTTCACCATTTTGAAATTCACTGAGCAAAAGGTACATTCTACCGGTTTCCCATTCACTGTCAAAAAAGGTTTTTTCTTCTTCAACTCTTAAAAGTTGTTCTGGTTAGTCACCAAATTAAATGATACAAAGGCACAAATTCTTAAAGATTTGATTTTTTAAGAACGACGTTTTCATTACCCATGTGATTAATATTTTGGGAATCTATGTTTCAATAATGTTCTTCTTTCGTACGATCCGGCTAGATGAATTCCTCTTTTTTCCGTGTCCTTCCGCGCCATCATGGCCGCTGAATCTTCCTACAATTAGCACATTCCGTTCGTAGGCCAATCTGTAATATAGTTTATTGATGAGAACTAGCACAACAAAATGAAATCTAATGCTAAATTTACCTTTCTGTTTCTATTTTCACGTATTGCACACGAAACAAAACGTTTACCTGAATAAAAATATAGATTGACCTCCAAATATGAGTTCGGAAAATAGTTACATTTTTTCGAGATGAATTGTACCGTTTTGTTCAGCGCAACCCAGGTAAACTTCACCTCGTTACGAGGTAAGCTTTACCTCGAAGGAGTAGAATGTACCTTTTTAGGATTTACTTTTTTCTTTGTGAAATCTACCTTTTTTGTCTGTTCAATTCAATTAAACTTCATCTTGCTATCTGACTTGAATGACTTATAAGGTAAAAGGGTCATACATAAATATTATTATTATAATAATTATTATTATTATTCACCTTGCTATGAGGTAAGCTTTACCTTTTTTTGGACCTTTTTTTCTAGGTGAATTCTATCTTTTTTGTCTGTTGGATTCAGGTAAACTTTAACTCGTTGTTATACGCACTTTTTGTTGCCTGTGGAATCTATTATCTGACCCCTTTTTTTCAAAATTTTAAAATAACGCTTTTTTTGAGTGGTGGAAAAGACTGTCAAAAATATTGTGAGACTACTGTGAGTCATTTAAACCTAATCTCAAAAAAAATATATTTTAAAAAAAGAATTCCAGAGCTCGTAAGCTGTATAGCCGATACCGAGGCAATAAGACAGATGATTTCTGATGGACCACTGAAAAACCCTTTTACAAACAAATAAACAAATTCCAGCGGTTGAATCCTATAACATTTCTGCTCGTGGTAGCAGATTAAAGTATATATTTGGTGATTGTTTAGTGAAAAATATAATGAATGCGATGACTCTGCTCCTATAGAAACAAACACAAGAATTTTCAAAACGAGAACTTTGGTTTCGTTGTTTTTAAGAGGCTTAAAAGTGTGCATACTCTTCAGTGTACCTATCGCAACCTAAATACGATCTAAACTAACCGATTATACTTAAGGGTGCCTTAAGTTCAATCTCATGATGATTTTGCTTCGTTTTTGGTAAGATTTAGTCATCATGGGCTTGTGTTATATCTTTGAATTTCTTTCTACAAAATTCTTGGACAACAAAAACTTGCGGAAATGCGAAAGAATTTATCAAATATACTAATCAATAAAATGGATTTGTTATTGGAAAAACTATTGACCTTGAGAATAATCAACAATCAGATTACTATGAAACCTATATCCCAGCTCACATCTGTAAACGACAACTCATAAATTTAGTTACGCAAGACCGACATATAAAAGTTTTGCGTGCCAAATAAACATAATCGATGGCGGTTCGCTCCTGCATCATTTAGCTTTGTTTAGTTAGCTGTTTTCGTTAGTCTTTTCATTCATATTAGGGAGGTTCGATCAATATGATTATGCGCCTTTCGTTTGTTGTTTCGTGGTTGTTTTGTTGCGGCAAAGAATAGAACGGAATTCTATTCCATTCTGTAATACCCAATAGTTGACTAAAGGTTCGACTATTCCGCTCTCTCCAGAGATAACCTTTGACACGGCCCTAAGCCGCCGTCTTCGTCGACAATTACGCCTAGTAGCTTGAGTGATTCCGTTGCAAAAATAATTTTCAAGACAGGAGAGATTGATAACCTCGACAGCGAGAAGCGCAAAAGTTGCTAATTTTTCAATATTTACAATTACTGCAGCGTCAAGTGACCACTTCACACACCTCCGAATGCAGTCCTACAGAAATACAACGACCAGACTGTTGGTGTATCAGCTGTGTACGTTTCAAATATTAGAAGTGTGGCACAGTAACTTGGTTCCCGGTCGTGTTTCTGCGCGACCAATTCTCTTATCAGTTTAATTTAATTCCGCTCTTCATTGGAGCTGGACGTTTGCTCGAACAACCTGTGACTGAATGGTGAAATTGCGTTTCGTTCCAGTTACACCTACCTGCTCCAAGTCCATTAATTTGGAGCTGCTGCAGCGGAAGGTCAAATCCCTGGAAGATGAGAACAAATCACTCCGGTGCGAGGCCGCCCAGCTAGTAAAGGAAACGGACGAGTGCGAGGAGCAGGAACGGAAACTGATGGCCGACATCGCCAACCAGCTGAGCACGGCCAACAGCGAGTACGATGGGCTGAGTAAGTAGCTAATTCGCTTGAAACGCATATCATTGTATTGACACCGGTTGTGTAAATTAGTTTCTCTAAAGTACAAGATCTGCCAAGTAATCCGTTAGAAGATAATAATCTTTGAAGTGATCAAATTTAAACTGTCTAGCCACTTGGAGTACAGTGCAGAAAACTTGAAAGATAAGATAACCGTTAACATCTGTAATTTTGTATTTCCACAGATCTAGAGCTAGAAAGACTGAAGGAAGAAAATCGGCTGCAGCATGAACAAATTATTAGCCTCACGTCGCGCCTGTCGGAGGCGGAAATCCGATTGCATCAGCTTACCACGGAGAACGAGGAAGCGTCCTCGTTGCTCAGTATTACCAAAGAGAACCAGAACTTGCTGGCGGGTGAGCTGGCCGAGTTCAAGGCACGGTATCAAGAGGTCCTAAATCTATTGCAAGAAACGCAGGAGCAGCTAAGGCGCCAAAGAAAACGTGCCCAACCGTTGGTCAGAAGCTCGTTGATCCCGGGAATGGGAGGCGTACCTGCGGCAGATTCGTTACAGTCGGAACTGATGGAAACTTCGCTGTTCTCGGATCATAGTTTGGACTCGGGTATTGCATCTGAACATGGGGGTCCATCACATCATCTGCCGGCGTACAAAAAGATCTTCGAAACGGTACGTTCGGCTACCCGAGCCAATACAGCCGGGTTCAGTGATAACTACTCCCAAATGGGATCGATGATGATGAGCTCGTCTTCTCAGCCCCGGATGAGTCCGTACGTTTTCCCTGGTGGAACTGCCGGAACGACGACTACGCACTCTTACAAAGGTGGTTCTTCCGTTTACAGCACAATGTACGAAAGCTCTTTGGGCGGACGGACGTTTTCGCGAGAAAGTTTGGTTTCTGAGTCGGAAGACGGCTACCCAGGACAAGCACAAGCCGGAATACCTGGTGCTCCCGGTGCCAAAGACCTCGAGGCAGCTCTGAAACGGTTGACACCGGCCGAAGTTTTAGCTCGTAGAGCAATGCTCCAGCATGCACCCGCCGGAACCTATAGCTACGACGATCAACCGAGTGGAATTCCTCTGGGATGTCGCACTCCAGACAGCATCATGTCTACCGGATCATCGGGTCTATCTGGCATGTCCTCGAACCAGTGGCGTCTTCCGGAGAAACTGCAGATTGTTAAACCCATAGAAGGTTCCCAGACTCTTCATCACTGGTCCCGTTTGGCGACTCCAACGCTGAGTGGGCTGTTGGAGGAACGACCTGGTGTTACTATTCGTGGTGGGCGTGGCTTAGACGACCTTGGTCTACAGACGTATTCCTTGTCGGATGTAGAAGAAGACGCCGAAGAACATCCTGGCAAACGCTTCCCTTCGTTCGGTTGCACCTATACCTATACCACAAGTACTGTTATGCACCCGGATGACGGCAGCTTGGCCGTTACCTTTAGCCTTCCACCATCGCAGATGTCGTCCCAAATGACCTCCGAGTGTCCTTCGAGACAACCAACTGCACCGTCTACACCTAGAACGGGTCTTTCACGCCGAAATTCTTGTTCAACGTTTTCGGTTAATCTTGGTTTAGCTTCGGTGCTCAACGAGCGAGGTATCAAGGCTGTTACACCAAGCGCCCTGAATACTCCAGCTGGTCCCAACTATTCGCCTACAGTAACACCCTGTAATAGCCCTGGTAAGTTGTTTATCTCTCTTCAAAATAAAACAATTTTTAATTGGTTTGTCTCCCATAATTTCAGAGGGTTCTCCCACACGATCGATGTCTCCAGAACCACCGCTTTTGTCTGGGTTGCTAGCATCGGGGGCCGATATCTTGCGCAAAAAGTTCGCCGTTGCGTCTTCTTCAAGTGAAATGGAGCGACCATCGCGATTAACGGCTCGCAACAAACTCGCGCTGTCAAGGCTCGAGAAGAAAGCTCTTCGGTCAATCAAAATTATGGAAAAGGTTGAGAGTATGGGTGTGGACAATTTCATGCCCCACGGTAGCCACGGTATAAGTCCGCTGGCTTTGCATGGATCTTCCGCCCTGTACACCTCTACGGTTCGAGGTCGAACGTCAAGTCCAATGGCACAACTGACAAGTCTAAAGCATCTACAGGACAATAGCCGACTCAAACAACAGCAGGATGAGCTTACCATTGATAAGGAAACCATCAAAGCTGTCCTGAGCAAGGGTCTCTCCCACGACAGCCTGAAGAACATATCTTCGGGCGCTAGTGATGTCTCGTCGGGAAGCTCTTCATCATCGACCTCCGGTGTTTATGCCGATAGTGACACTGCATCATCGGTGAGCGGTGTGAGGCCTTTGACTTCTACGGCAAAACCCTCAGCAAAGACCGGCAAGGACGTCAAGGAGAAGGACAAACCAGCAACATCTCCCACAACCGCTGCACGGTTGAAGCAGATGCAGCGACAAAAGAGTCGCCGTAATCTGCTGAACGGTGCCAACGGTTCGCAGCGACCGGACCTGGGCACGGTGAACGGGAACTCGGGAAGACAGGCCAGTGTACGGCCTGACTTGGGTACGGTAGGTAGTAGCAATAAGAGCAACAGCAACAACAATAAGAGCAATAGCAGAAACGACTCAGCTCCAGGCAGCGCTAGGGCAGCAGCGTCTTCTTCTTCTCCAGCTACACCGGAAGCAAGTCGTTCGCTGGGTCAAAGCGTTTACGGTACCATCAGTTCTCTACTGTTCGGGCGTAAAGGTGGACTTCTGTAAGAAAAAAACACATATTATTTTTGCCTATCAGAAAGTTATGCCCAATCACCATAACATTAATTCGTTTATTTTTCCTTTTAGCCAGTTTATTACCTTTCTGGTTTTCATATTCATGCGCCATAAGAATTGAAAGTGGAGTTTAATTTACTCACTTATAATTGCATAATTAATTGTGCAGCTTTATTTTCAAGTTTTCCTAATAAATGACAAACGAGCAGGATGCTTAAATTTTCGATAAAAACTTGCACAAATTGCTCTCTTTGCTGATTCTAAAAAACTTCTCGTAGTACGTACCCCTTAAAAGGATAAATTTGAACAAAGAACATAATTACCTACGTATCGTAGATTACCAACAAATAGTCTTAAATATTACGTTTTCTTGTATTTCGTAAGATAACTTCGTTTGATTCAAAGAAATTAAATTATCAACTCGGTACGCACACTTACAACGTACATGATAATTCTGTACACATTCCAGTGAATGATTCAGTGATATACATTTAGAAACCAATATTTATCTTCACCCCTTTATTATTTTGCATTTGGCTTCTCTTCTGCTACACTGCCTTAAATTGTTATTTAAAGAATATTTTCAAAGTTTCTTTTCCAAAGAGAGCAATTTATGAACTATTTGATTTTTTTTTCAAATTTCGATATCACTATGATAAGTTGCATTTCAATGTTTTCTTGAAATCCTCATCTCGTTCATTCAGTTTGAAGCCTGAATTATTTCTGATGTTTATTAGCATTTAGCTATTCTCTTCAATCATTTTATTTCAGCAACATGAAACAGCTTGTTGCCATTCTTTAATACCTGCTTTACTCGTACCTTCGTACTTGAAAATATGGCAGAATATTTTCTATTAGAAATCCGTTATAATTCTAATCCACAACGACCACACCGTCTATAATTTCTTTCTCATCTGTTTTATTAACTCCTCCCTAAACATGTGTTTTGTCGCTCGAACCGTAATTTAAAACGAAGTGTGGCTTTTGTGGCGATGGACAATTAACCTGAACAGGGATAAACCGGTGTAACCCGTTCAATCCTCCGAAAAAGGTTTCGGCACCCAGTTCCGGATCTTTCTCTTGGGAAAAATCCGTGCAAACATAAGATTGTGCCACCGTCAATCGTTTACAAGCCCATTTAGCTAAAGTTATTGAATGTGCCTTTATTTCAGTATCAGACAAGAGTTCTTTTTTGCTTGTACCTATCCCAAATCAAAATCTATAGCACACCTTTTAAAATTGTTTGTGTTTTCTCCTATTGGCGTCTTGTTTTGCTTTTCTTTCTCAAGAAAATTGCTTCAAGATATTTTTCCTTGTTTGTTTCTTTTGTAGCTTTTTGGTTTCTGATTCAAAATTTCAATGAAGTTGAAAGCGACAATACACTGTTTAGTGATGGTAGTTTAATTTTTGTCTTTATTTTTCCTTCATATCTATCCTTACACTCTATATAAACTATTATTTGAATACGTTTGTGAAATTAGACTGCTTTTAATAGAGACTGTAGCTAGCGCTAGATGATTTAAATTCTATTTGTATAAGCTTATCACATCTTTATAACTACTATTCGTACATGTTTTTGCACACTGTTTCAACCTTCGAAGGCCATCAGATGGCATTCGTTTTAATCAAAGTTTTCACTATTGCTTACCCATCTGTTGTTATCTGGTGCATTATTCTTTCTCACTCTTCATCTATCAACGATCCAATCGAAAGGTGCTCCTTATGCTAAAACACGTTAAAGAATCTTCCCGTGAATGGTTCAAAAACGAAATGTTTTGATTAATAAAGGCCTTTGAAGCTGACATGTAAATAACATCTATTAAATTTAAACTAATTGTTTGCAAAAACATTCAAATGATTAAAACTAACACAAAACATAAACAAACATTTGTAGATAATTATTTAGTTAAGCAAAGCTCTTGTAGAGGAACGATTGAGGGAGAAAATCTCCCCTTACCGTAAATTAAGCAGTAAGTATTTATTTTTCTACTGACCCCAAGATGCGACCAGAAAACAGTGCTGGCAAACTTTAGACGTTGTTAAATGATTTTAATATGAACACCACTAAGTCCAGCTTTCTGTGCAGTCCTACTAGGACCATGCTCACATAGCAATTGTTACTTATCGCCACTGATAGTCGCCAACCGAAAAAAATGTGAATTAATAGTAGAAAAAAGTTCTCCCTCTTTTCAGTAACAAGTAAAAGTCCCATGCACTTCAAATCCACTGTTACCAAATCAGCGCCCACAGACATCACGTATTTTGAAATTTTCAAACGTACAAATCATTAAAATTTCCAATAAAGAGAGCAAAAAGATAAGAACTTATAAATAATTAATAAGAGGGAGTTCTTCCTAAACAAAACCCGTTAAAACATACTGACTTCACAGTCGTTCACAAACGAAAAAAACGAAAATGTTTACAAAGTGAGAACAAACACACAAAGATGGTAGCGTATATAGGACGGAGAGCAAAAGACCGGTTCGTCAAAGAAATGTTGAATAATTGTATTATTAGAATGTTAATGGGAAAACTGACAACAGACAAACAAACGAACGTAAACGTGAAAAGCAAAAATAAAACAAGAAACACACATGTACGGTAATTACAACCAGAAGTTATTTTATTTTCTGCAGGAATATTGATTAAGGAAAATAAAAACGTAAACATTATTACAAATTAGCGGTTGTTGAAGTTGTTCGCGCTGAAACGTATTCGAAAGCCTATAGATGGGGGTCATTGGTACCGGTAGTTTTAAATCCATTTAGTGTTAATAATGGGTTCGCAAAAATGAACGCAGTTTTGAGTCGTTTTAAACTTTTTCTCGTGTGTTCCGTTTATTGGGATAATCTTGCTCCAGAAATATCGAAAACCATATACCTATTATTCTCTCAAAAAGAAAAAAATTTACAACGTTGGTCGAAGTACGCGTCAATTTAGCCATCAATATGATTGTCTTTTTTTGGACGATGAATAATTGTATTGAATTTTCGTTTATTAAAAAATGGCAGTCTTACGAGGCCCTCAGAGCCTTTCGTGGTATTCAATATACTCCGGGCAGCAAAATCTTGTGGGTTCAGGTCAGGCGAAGCCACCTAGCTCAAAATCAACCTTAAAAATTAATGTGTAATCCGTACCCTAAGTTGCAATGGGTTAACGGCTGCGGTGTGTATGTTTGTGAAAATGATAGATCAAACCATCATTTTCCTGACAGTGTCGTTACACACAATCTTATTAAACATGGTGTCATAATATGGCCTAAATTAGAAGAGGAGCTGGACATCTTTATTTAGTTTAAATTCAGCAGTAGGTTCAAAGATGTCTATTGTTTTCATGATCCATGTTGATAAGATGAATGGGAGTTGAAACACTTGCCCTCCCTTCCGCAGAACAATCGCAACATTTGGTAGTGAAAGTATCACAATTTACCGTAATAAAAGTTGATACTTTCAATAGGGCATAATTCGTTTGGTTAGGTAGTTAGTTGGTTTAGTCTTATAGAATTAAAAATAGAGAAAACGTGTGCTTGTAAAGGATGTTAGGTAAAGGTTATGGTATTCGCCTCCCCAATGCTCTAGTAAGTGTGTATTTGCGGTTTATGAATTGCGTTGGCTTATTCTTAAATCAAGCATTTTACAAGAACTAGAGGCTCATTGGATGGAAATGCTGTTGTTGAAGAATGTTATATTTCATTTGGTTAGACGTTTTTTGCTTTTTATTTAATTATTCACTTTTAGCTGATCTTTACGTTTTTCGGTTAGGTTTGAAATTCATCTATGGAAGTATATAATAGAATGTACGGTTTTGAAGAATAACAATGAGTAGGTAGTCCAAATCACTGATTTCGGGCATTTTAAATAGGCACACAATATATATTAAAATAGAACCCCTATGTAGACTTAGCATAGTTTGTCAGAGAGGCTGACCAGAATAAGTGATTAGGTTTTAGAAGAACAGCATTGTGCATTTCCAGTTCTTTTGATAAGTAGACGATATCGATCAAGATATTAAAGCTTGATTATTACTGGTTTGAGCTAGGCTTCATATTATATATTGATAGATAAAATGAATTAATATCCTATATTTCTTTTCTTTTTCCCTTCTTTTTCTCTTTTTTTTTATTTCTTTGCATGTGACCTTCTGATGATGACGAACGAGCCTTCAAGCCATATCCTCTAAACATTGGATCCCTAAGAATCATATGGCTTCGAATCCCAAGGATTTTATGAACACCTATAACAGTGTTCTATAACATGCCATCCCCTAACATCATGGGACCCAGACGTTGGCTTTCGCATGACATGGTTGCCAGCCCAAGGATCTAATCATAAATCAACTGCTGAAGATGGTGTCCTGTAACTTGGTGAGATCCTTCCTTTTTATTTTTAATATTTTCAATGCGCCCATAAACCGTAGTATGTAGATGCTTGGGGAGTATGTAGAGGCCAGTCTCGAACCCACCCTTGTCCTTCCTCCAACTGGTATCGGGAGGGGTTGGTTTATTATCTTGAACTACATTTTATCCATATTCCATAGATATAATGAAGTGCTTGATGGTTTAACCAACGTCTCAAGATCGCTTACTATTCTACGCTGCCTTCTCTAAACTTTAAATTTTCTTCTCCAAACTATTCTAATTTTCATTTCCAGCGTCAGCTCCCCGAGCTATTTAAACGCCATAAAAAAAAAAAAAAAAAAAAAAAAAAAGAAAAAAATTTACAACGTTGGTCGAAGTACGCGTCAATTTAGCCATCAATATGATTGTCTTTTTTTGGACGATGAATAATTGTATTGAATTTTCGTTTATTAAAAAATGGCAGTCTTACGAGGCCCTCAGAGCCTTTCGTGGTATTCAATATACTCCGGCAGCAAAATCTTGTGGGTTCAGGTCAGGCGAAGCCACCTAGCTCAAAATCAACCTTAAAAATTAATGTGTAATCAAAAGTTGGGTTTCCTTTACTTCGTGAGCTGGTGCGAAGTCCTCTTGAAAAACAATCTGCTGAAACCGACGACAAGCCATAGAACTATTTTCCGATACGTTAATTGGTTGATCTTCACCTTTTCAGGGTGTTCGCTTGATCATCACCAGGGAAGTTCGACCTTTACGAGTGAGTCCGGCTCGGCCCGGCATAGGTTTGTGATCTTCCTGGCAACCTCTTTAGCAACATCTTTCTGTGAATAAAGATGAAATAAGTTTATAATAATTAATTTGTTCAAATTGTTTCAGATCGGCCAAATGGAAAATTTGTCATTATTACCGACAGCATGAGCTGCCTGATAAGCTTACAAAGTTTCAAAGCGAAATCTTCGTATCCGGTTGCCTGGTACGAAATTAAAGAAATGGTAAAATCTGTCCAACTTAGAGGATCAACAATCACTTTCATGTGGGTACCTTCTCATCGGGGTATTCCTCTAAATGAATTAGCTGACCAAGAAGCAAAGTACACCTGATAACTACATCCTTACTACTCATGAAATAGCGTTTCCAAGCCGTCTTAGGAGTACACAAAGATGGCAAGCAGTCTGGAATAGTGGAGATAAAGGTCGCTTCTGCCACAATATATTATCCTATGTTTCGATACAACCATGGTTTGCTCAGTACGATTTCACTCGAAGACAAATTATAATATTATCGAAATTAATAAGCAACCATTCACGGTTACCAGCTCATCTGTACAGAAACCGAATTATCTCAAATGACACCTGTGAATGCGGCGCAGCTAACGCAGATCCAGATCATTTCTTGTTCACATGTTCAAACTATGCTGCAAAAAGATGGACGATATGGAAAACCCTGATGGAGAGAAGAATTGCACCGGATTTACAAATAATGCTTAAAACCCTCAACGCAGATGTACTCAAAATAATTGCAATTTTTTTCATCGATTCAAAGATTGATTTATAAGTCTGTTTAACTCTCACCACTTGGCCCACTATGTGTTATAAGTTAAGCCAAAATTGTTTTAAATAAAAAAAAAAATAACAATAATAATTAATTTTCCTTATTCGGTGTATTGAAGATCAAGTATGTCTTAATAATTGATTAATAATAACTCGAACAAGACTTACAGTGGAAAAGATTTATTAGCAGCTTGGTGGAGAGCTTAATGTAGACAAAGAAAATTTTTACGGATCAGCCTTTTCGTCTCGCATGAACTGGAACTTAAGGTAGGCTTGCCAGATACTTTTAGAAAAAAAGCGGGACATTTCACGGAAAAAAGCGGGACACAGCCGAAAAAGGCGGGACATTTAAAAAACTCTTTTAAAAAGGCTTAAATGTATTGCCAAACTTATACGTATACCATCAGCCAAAGTTATTTATAGAAAGAACAACAAGGTTTTTTTTTAACGCGGTTTGATTTTGCTCAGTTTTTGCAAGTCATTTCAATTTATTTCAAGTCCTACATTCCGCGGAATCTCATACCGCGTAAAAAACTTTCGTATAATAACAAATATATTTCAAATTCATTTTTGAAAATTAAAAACTTAAAAAAACTTTTATCATTGTATATTCTGGACAATTGAGTCAAAAACAGTGGTAATAAAAGGCAATTAAACTAAATTCCGTCGAAAAATCAAGATCCATAAAGCAACTTAGAAAATATTTTCTTCATACCAAAGTTATTTACATTGCATTCGGTTGAACGTGCTTCAAGGTGCTCCAAGAACGCCTAGCTGATTCAGATTCTTACTGTAACTTTAGAGTTGTTCAGTATTGTCTTATATAAACTATGGAAAATGTTGCTTATTTTGAGAAGGAGGACGTATTAGAAAGGTTTTCTGTGTGGAATCAATGAATGAAATTTGAGTTTTTCTAGTGTAAGTCAACTAACTTTGTAAAAGTTTTCCAAGAAAAAAAAGCGGGACATTTTGAGGAAAAAGCGGGACGGCGGGACATTCAACAAAAAAGCGGGACATGTCCCGCTTTTGCGGGACGGATGGCAACCCTAGCTTAAGGTTCTTCATGCCTATCATGTATCAGACCACTTTTTTCAGCGCTTGCCAATGTGCTTCGCCAGGTTGATCTTGAATACGTCCCAAGTATGCAACCGCAAAGGAAATATCGGAACAGACATACAGCATTGTGTACATGAGACTTCCAAGTAGCTTACGATACAGATAACAGACCGGATTTCCTTCATTCGTTGGGAGAAAACCGGCCTTTTCCATTGGTGTCTTTACGTGGTTGCTATCTATTATGCCAAATTTCTCCAACAACTCATAGACATCGAACCAGCAGTACGATCACATAGGATCTTGATTCAGAGAAATTGATTCACTTCGACTAAATGAGCCTTACATCGCACTGGTTTTCCATTTTTGTCTTGTTTGACCCGGAACACCCATTTGAATTTGAGAGGAACCACGCTAGCTGTCGTTCTACCAACCGCCACACGTGGTTGTCAGCCAGGGACTTCAGTTTTCCATCGACCGCTTGCTTCCTTCGTCTCGCCCAGCAATCTCCTTATACGCCTCAGGAGTATCGGAAATGGAACGTTCGACCTCATCTTGTCCCGCAACAGCATCAACATTTGGAACGTTATCTGTGGGACAGGATTACGTGGCAATGAAAAGTTTTCCCACAGTCAACTTCGAAATAGAATGTCCTAGAGCAACAGTTGCCATCGCTTCGTACTCTCGGAACCGTCGGAATACCTCAGACTTCTTCTTGAGGGGATACGTTACTGAAAAGTGCGTGAAATTGTCAATAAACAAAACAAAGCACCGAAAACCATCCAAAGTTGCCGGTGTGATACGACCTCACACGTCGGAGTAAACTCTCTCTAAAGGACTTAAAGCACCAACTCTTTTACCCGAGAATGGTTCTCGGCACTGCTTTCCAAAAACACATACATCACAAACATCCAATTTACCTGGTTCCTCGGCAATACCTGTTACCATGTCGTGCCTAACGAGGGCTTGCAAATTTTGGATGCTCAAATGGTCAAATCGACGGTGCCATAGATTACCGCTCACAGCTCCACACAAGTTGGCCGCCACAGTATCGAGGACCAAATCAAGTTCGTAAAGGTCTCTACGCACGGGACATTTTCCGAACAGCTTGCCGGCGTACCGCACAGTTGCTTCCGTTTTCTTGAAAGTAACGTTCAAATTTGTTTTGCCATCTTCTTCACAGAGAGAGAATTTTCTCGAAGATCAGGAACAAACAGCACATTTTGCAGGACCAATTTGACGCCTTCCTTATTAACGCCAGTAATTGTACCTCGATGCCAGGAAATCAGTGACTGATCATCTTTCGCCACATTGGTGATCACCGTTGTCTTCAGCTTCGTAAGGTCAGCGAAACAGTGTTTCACGTTCACGAGGTGGTCCGTGGCCCCAGAATCCAATTTAAAGGACACGACACCCGTCTTTCGTTCGGAAAAAACATGAAGGCTATCATCGCTTTACCTGCAGCATTAGCTTCAGCTCGTCCGTCCGGCGTAATCTTGACACGACAATCTTTGGCCCCTTCTTTTGGCAACGTCTGCACTTTCCCGTGAACCTAACGAACGCCGTTCTGACGAATAAGGTCTTCGAAGATCTTCAAATGGTCCTTCACTGACGATCCTTCAACCATTTTCAGGCATAAACGTTCACCAGGCTTGTCTAAATTTCCATTGACGTCTCCTTGTCCCGTACGAGGTCCAGCAGGTCACCGTGAATGAACGAAATTAGCAAATACTTCGCCTGTCCGTCCTTCTCCAGGAACTTAGAACGGCCAGCCGGAACCGCCGGGGGATCATTCTTGACCACGTCCATTCACCGATTTCAAATAAGCTTCCACCCTGAATCGTCAATTGTCAAAGCCGATGCCCGAGAACTGTGGGATCCCGAGGACCAGATCTTTGCGTGAGTCGCCCATACACAGCAAAAAAAAAATGTAACGATGGACTATCTAATTTCTGGGGATTACGGATTTTTGTTGCAATAATACATCTAAATGATGTACTCAACTCGAATACGTCGTGAAGTGTAATATCACAACCTTCTATGTGATATCGCATCAAGTAGTCAAAGTTTTCCTTTGTTGAAGTTCAAATTTGATTTCATTTCAAAAATTAAGAAACAGATTACGGACCTCAGCTGTATTAGTTTGGCTTGTAAGTACTACCAAAATTAATTTAAAATATAAGCAAACCAACAGCTACCAAAACAAGTTTCATAAGATTTCATTTTTAGGAAATATGGCCCATATGGATCAGTGGTACGAAACATATTCTTTGTGTCTCCAAACAGCTGGGTACATCAAGACAATGTAAAATTAGGTACCTTTTGCGACTCAAGTTATGTGCAGGTATTTGATGTAATATCGCATTACTTTTTTTGCTGTGTAACCTCTTGAAAATTGGTTAATAATAACTCGAACAAGATTTACAGTGGAAAAGATTTATTAGCAGCTTGGTGGAGAGCTTAATGTAGACTAAGATAATTTTTACGGTTGTTTAATAAAGAATACTTTTGTTTCCCTAGAGGCGACCAGTCACCAGCATTCTACGATTGCCAATTATTCCAACAGTATGATTAGAAACAATATCATGGTTAATATAAGTCGAATAATTATGTTCTAAAGAATAATCGCACTTTTGATTAAATGCGTTCCACCAGGTACACAGTAGCTTTTGTGCATTCCCTGGATGTTGCGTTCCATTTTTTCTCGAATTCTTCCATGCTTTGAGAAACTGTCTCTCCTTCCTAAAAATCCTCCTCACAATCGCCCAGTATCGTTCAATCGGTCGGAGATCTGGACAATTTGGTGGATTGATGTTTTTCTTGACGAATTGGATTTGGTCTGAAAGGCGTAATGTGCAGAAATGAAATCCGGCCCGAAAAGAGGGGTATACTGATGCTTTTTATAGAGTGGCAGCGATTTTTTTTCAATCATTCATTCAAGTTTCTTTGTAAACTTGAGCATTTATTGTACCTTTTGTGAAGAAAAACTTGACCGCAGACCACAGGTACCAAAAGGCTTGCCATACTACTAGAACCTTCTGCCCAAATATTTCCATCGCAATCGTACGGTCGGCATCATCCTCGGAACAATCACATCCCTACCTCACGGTTCGTGGCCCATTTTTCGGATAACACTTGATTACAAAATTAACAAATATATCCTTTGAAAGCTTAGACATAATGCTAACAAAGTGACAGGGCGCCATCGAATTCAGTTTTGTATGTTTAATAATAATTACTGTTAAAGTTAGGCCGGATTCTGTATTTATTCTGAATCACTTTCTTGGGAAAAAGATCAACCAACACTTCTCGGCTAGTAATGCTTAGTTTATTTAGAAATGGGACACTTTCTTTTGCTAATACCTCATTTACTAATAATCGGACATTCAAATTTTTGACAGCATTTAGCAGCCTGTGAAAAGAACTTTAAGACCTATTTTCTCCAAAATTTAGAATTAACGCGTTTTTGAGATATTTACGATGCAACAGAAAAAGAAAAAAATAATTTTGCACAGTTTCCTTCAAAATTCGTCATTATTAAATCGATAGCTGACAAAACTGTTGATTATTCAAAGAATTACTGTGTGTGAATGGTGGAAAAGTAAAAAAAAAAATCAAAACGAAATCTTTGGTTTTCGCGGTTTTTTAAAGCCTAAGAAGAGTAATCTTGTATATACCTTCGCAACCTACTGTCTTTACTAATCGATTATACTTAAAGTTCAATTTCATGATGGTTTCGTTATTGTCAGATTTTGCCAGCAGAAATTCCATTGAAAACATTTTAAAGAGGCTCAAAATCAATCTAGTTCTGTTAATTTCGAAAGAGCTGTATCCACTAAATGGCCCTTAGTTTCTTTAAAAGAGAAGTATTGGACTAAAAAGTAGCAGAAATTGAAGGAGGAGGATGCAGCCACCTAAAATACAGATTAGACGAAGAATAAGTTTGAAAAACTGATCAAAATCATAACTGAAAAAAGTGTGCGCCGGCTGATAGGAGGTACCAAGAATGAAGTTAAAAAAAATTCGTACAAAAAACGAAAAACATTTATTTTAATTTTTTTTATGAATTATCATAAGATTACCTTCATTTCTTTCATAGAAAGTATTTCGATCAAACTAATGGTTTTTGAAATACACGCGTTCGTAGCTGTCCCATTCCTAAAAGAACTAAGCTTTACATGTCTACCAGTTCATGGTATTTAATGGTACATATGAGCTGGAAGAGCTCAATTACTTCTAAGGTCAAACAAACAGTAATAACTTATTATTATGTAGGTATATCTATGGATTGAGTTGGGTAGATGTATTGGCTCCCAAACTCTGTCTCACTGTCCTCTTCAAGATTCCGAACCGGAGCCGATGTATACTGAATTCTATTTCTAAACGATCTTTTTTCACGCTGTTTTGAACTAGTTGTCAAACAATTGACTCGAAAAAAAATCTGTTGAAAAGTGTCGAAAACAGTACCCAGATATTCTTGTTTTTTTTTTCAAACCTCTAAGGAATGGTCAATTGATTGAACATAATTTTTTGACTTCACCTTTGATTTCTCGTATCACCTCGAGTTGCGGTAAAGCTTTGTTTTGATGATCTTTTCTTCTAAAGCTACTAATGGTCCTATATACCTTCCCTTGTGAAAACTCGATTTTCCTCTATCACTTCGCCCGTCGTGTGTCGGTCGATTTTCTGGATTGAATATTCTCGGTACATTCTCTATGCACGCGTCGTCGTATTTCCGAGATCCACTATGCAGAGAGGTAGTCTCTGATACATAGTTTCGCCCGTAGGATCGAACGAACTCTGCTAGAAAATCTCCCATTGAAGGAATCATTTTACTACGTTGCGCAATGACCGAATTGAACACTACACCCACAACGTGAAACCACGACTACGATTTTATATCCGGCACATGGACCATCCCACTTTCACCCTCCTAACTTTTCGGAGTTTATCTTTTCGCGTGAACTTGTCGAGATAAAAGCGGTAAAATACCTTTAGTCTCACCAGCTTTGTTACTGAGTAACTTGTACATGGTTACCCGAGAACTTCTTCTGCCAATGGCTTTGTAAATGTTGAGCGTTGTCTTCATACCTTACGCATGGATCATGTAACCTTCACGGTCTAGCTTGGGATCTCCTTTCAGCGACACTTATCGATTTAGTCAGGCGTGCAATTCATCGCTAGTCTTTAGCCCATCCCTTTCGGAGCTCAAGCTCTGAGCCAGACCGATGCAACTTGGAAGAAGCATCCGATGTCTACATCCACTATCTAGAAGGCCAGTTCAGTGATATTTAGCAAAGCTTCACCGAACGACTGACCAGGTTGATACCGGGACACCAGACAGACACCACCTACTTAACCCCTGGCCATGTCAGGTAGATTTGACTTCTCTTACTTAGGCTGTGGAAGAATGATCACCATCCCTGTCATCGTATCTCCAAACAGATTTCACGAGTGTACCAGTTTCCTCAGCCTGTGTCGTGGAAGGAGATAATGTAGTTCTCTTGAGAAATTTTCAGGACCAAGAGTGGATGGATCTACCGCCAAAGCCAGTCTGTAGAGCCTGAAATACCTTAGGCGGTTACAGTTTCAAAAGCGTTTTTGGGAAAATGACATTTTAATACATTTGCAAGAAAAAAAGCAAATCTCAATCTAGAGAACAGCTTCGGTCGTACATTCCAGCTATCTAACCCTAAACTTCAGTTTTTTGTACAAAATGCTATCAGTCAATTTTACTCTTGTGCAGGCTTCGGATTCATTTGAGAGCAAACACCCACGGAGCTAAAATCTGCTCTCACTCTTTAAGCGGCGTGAAGGAATGAGAAGGAGTGACCATTTGCCTCGAAGATGTCATGCTCCTAGGGAGTTCTTTTTACCTCTCGCTCCGCTCTTAAAAGATAAATGAGCGCTCTTCGGGAACGCTCCCTAGGAGAACGCTTCAAGACAAACGTTATGAGCTGGGAATCTGGCTGGTTCGTGTTCATTTGTTTTGGTTTGCGCCGGCGGTGTCATTTGGTAATGATTTAATATGAATAACGAAATGTAGCACGTGTCCCCGCTGATTATTTTGTTGAGTAGAGTGGCTCAAATAAGCAGATTGTTGTGTGAAGTTTACATGCAAAATTTAAGTCAAATAGCACAAGAAGGGCCTCTAGTTTGCAAAGAAATTTGAAATATTATCTTCGGGTAGCTATTATTTCATCAATAACCGTCGAACGGGGCATTATGCAACAGCCGGGTTAGATGCTACATTTGTATACCACATCAAGAGGTATAATTTTTTTTTTTTGAATATAATGTAGTGAAGTTATCATTTAAGGATAACAATATAATGATGACTAATTTCCTAACATCGTGAGATAGATTTTTAAATATTTTGATTCTCATAGAAAATTAAAAAAATTGTGCCAAAGATGTACCTGCATTTTTTTTTATATTTTTTCAATGCCCTTATAACAAACCTTGCCTATATCAACACTGTTGGTGTGATGTTTTTTTTTTTTTGAAAATCAGCATTTTTTTTAATAAATATCTGAATAATTCAGTTACCAATCTGGGTTAAAAATTCATCAAAATGCAAATCAAAGCTTCACCTTTTAAATCTTGATTCCATATGCTGTTATGATTGGTTCACTTCACGCGTTTGTTAAATTCAAAATATCATCTATCATAACATGAACTTTTATGATTTAAGCTAGATGATTTTTTACCCCTAAACTTATGCAGCACCTTTACGGTTTTAAAATCATTTTTGACAGGAAAATATAACATGAACTTTTATGAATTAAACTAGATAATTTTGTACCCGTAAATGTATGCAGCACCTTCATGGTTTTAAAATCATTTTTGACAGAAAAACATAACATGAACTTTTATGATTTAAGCTAGATGATTTTTTACCCCTAAATGTATGCAGCACCCTTATAGTTTTAAAATCATTTTTGACAGAAAATTGTAAAATTTAATTCGAACAAAACAAAAACTTACTGCATTTGGTGCTTTATGCATTATGACATCAGAAATATATCTTAAACTATAAATTTTCAAACGTTTTCATTTGATTTTTTCATTCACTTATCTAGACCTTTTTTAGAAAGGTGAAAATCGTATGTTTTTGCAGATTTGAAAATATCTGGGGAAGCAATGATTTTTCTGACTACGTAATTTTGATGTCCCGTCAACCTTAAGCCTTTTGATTTAAAAGCAGAATGATTATCTGTGGACGTTAAGTTTTTAAAAGCCATTTAGGTTGATAAGTGTGCAGGATGTTTTTGTTTACAATACTTCTTTCAACACCGGCCGATTTCTTTGTAAAACATATTATCTGAAAGCCTTAACTTCGACAATCGTTTTACATGAACATTGAATGTAAATTAGAGTAATAATGCTAACGTTGTTTAGTAGAGTGTCCATTTCCCGGCCATTTCCCCATTCCCGGGAATCGGGAAATCTGGTTGCCTGTTTCCCGGGAATTCCCGGGATCCCGGGAAACATTCAAAAATATGTAAAATATATGCACTTTGATTCAAATATACATAGCTTATCGAACATTTCTTGCGTACAAGCCCATAATTTGTTCAAAAATAATGTTTTTAGACTTATTTTTAATTAAATTAATAAAAATGTTTTCATCAATGATGAATTAAAACAATCAAACAAACTATAAAATAACCTGAATGAGTCAAATGAAAAAAATTAAGTCATGCAACTAGGGGTTAAAAAAAACTTTTTAATTGTTTGATTATTCCAACCTTTTTTCGTTTTTCAGAACACTTTACATATTTGCTCTCATATGGAAAAAAAACGATGTATTCTTCACTTTTAAGTTTTGAAAATTTCTGGCTTCCAAAGTCAGAGGGAAACAAGTGCATAAATTGTTACTTTCGAGAAAACACACTCTGTCTAATCTTGAAATCTGGAGGCATTAAAAAGAGTCGGATTTTTCATATATTTTTCGAAGTGTTGTGGGTTTACGTTTAATGAAAACGGTGTGGAAATACATATAATCTTTTTAAACTTATCTATTTGAATAGAAAAATTGCACCAAATAGCTGCAAAATGTCTACTGTCACAGGAATCGGCATATTCTCAATGAATTTTGTACGACTACATTTTCAGAAATAATAATAAGAATGGTTCCGGAGGCTATCAGACTTTTCCAGAGAAATAATTTTATACATGTCGGGAATTCCCGGGAATGAAACTATGATTCCCGGGAATTGGGAATTCCCGAATTTTTCAAATTCCCGGGAATTCCCGCCCGGGAAATCCCGGGACAGACACTCTATTGTTTAGGTACAAAAATAGTCTAAAATTCGTTTTGCTTACATCGCACAGCAACCCCAGCTGCCAGCCAGCAGCTGTGAGCTACTTGAAGCAATCAAATATGTACCTAACTCGAAGGAATTCTGAATCGTCACACGCAAAGTTATTTCTCCCAGGGAGGCCTCTTTGGGAGGAGCGCAGAGCCTCCGAGGGAGCAAAGAGTGACTGGCGCTCCTAGCGATTCTGGCGGTAAGAGAAGCGAGAAAGAGTGGTTTTCGACTGCCAGGAGTTTGGGAGTTCCTCCTCAATGAGTGGTACTGCTCTGCCTCTTATGAGTCGCGCCTCAGGATGCGTCCGAAGCCTGCTCTTGTGTCAGATCTCTCTCTCTAACGAAGGGATTTTATAGAGGTTTGTGATCGCCTGTGGTTTTCGAAATTAAGATCATTTTGGCGAAAAAAGTTTAATGCAATGGAGTACTGAATAAAGTAAGTGATTCTTTATTTAATAGGTGAATATATCATAAGAAATAACTTTATGTCAATACACAGTAGAACCGTAGCACCTTATCCATCCAGACAGGCCTTAATATTCGCATTGGCCTTCTGGTCCAACCCTTTGGTGGCCTGTTCGATTGCCTTGGCGAAGCACGTATCGAAGGCATTTTTACTCGGCTTCAGATCGCTAGGTGTCAACGGTGCCAGTGCAGTAGTAACGTCTTTCTTCAGCTGTTCAACAAACGTATTCCTCTGTTCTGCGGTACATCCTTTTTCACAATCGAAATCGTCAACCTTGGCAATAAGTGTTTTCAATGAAGACCAGGTTGTTCCTACGGTTGAAGTGGCTGTTGTAAGCAAACCATTCAAGTTGGATACCGCAGTATTGTAGCATTCTACAACCGAAGTATTGAAGGTTCGTTTAGTCGTTTCCAAACTGTCGACCGCCGTGTCGCAGAGTCCGTTCTGGTCGACGTCTTTATCAATGGCAGCGCTAATTCTCCTAATAAGAAGCGTTTCTGTATTCCATAGGGTTGCCAATGATTTTGTAGCCGAGGTAATCGTTGCAGTGACAAATGACTCAAACGAAGAAACTAAGCTATTCTCAAACTTATTGATTGCGTCAACGGCGTTCTGGAGGATTGTTTTCGGATTATTGGCAGGCTGCAGGCTCACAAATGTACCCATGAGGCTGAGAGCATCCAGAACTGGTGCGGCCAGTTTTTGTACGTTTTGTGAAAAACTTGTCAACGCATTCGCGACAGGTACTTTTACCTTGGCCGTGCTGTCACCTGTTACAATGGCTCGAATATCAGGCTGAGGACTGATTGTTCGCAAGACCTGATTCAACAGGTTGTTTGCCGTGATATACTGTGTTTCGGAACAACGGACAAGTTCGTTGATGTTACCAATACTGTTGGTGGCAACATTGAACAAATTTCTCCAATTTGCGGCCTTATTTTTCATACTGGTCGTAATTCTATTACAAGTGTTAGCCGAACACGTGACTTTCTCGAACGAATCGACAGCGTCGTCCAAATCGACGAAGTATGTCAGTAGGATGTTGTGCGCTGTCATCACATCCGATTGAAGAGTCGCTTTGAAATGCTTTAGGCAATCGCTCAAGTTAGCATAGAAAGCATTCTCAATTTGTTGCAGACTCAAACCGGCCTTGCCAGCTTCGGAAGATAACTTAAGCTTCGATAAACCGGCCTGTTCAACTTTCACGAATTTTTCTATGGTATTGTTCAAGGATTTGACGGTGATCGGTATTACAGAGGTAGATAACCGTTTGATGGTGGCTGTTATTTGATCATTCAGTCTCGTGTTGTTCACTTCCGCCAACAGCTGTACGGTGCCAGTTTTGGGTGATACTCTGGCAGAAATGTTCTTCAACGATTGAGCCAAACTAGCCTGGAAGTCATTACCTACGGTGACGAGAAGATCTTTTATTCCGTTGAACACGGTTGTCGTTTCGGTGAAAATTTCATCCGTTTGGTCGTCAATTTTTGGTGGCGACTTTCCTGATTGCTGGAACAAAAAATGGGACAATGATTTTTTCTATTGGAAACTTCACAGTTTACGTAATCACTGGTATAATTCAATAATTGTTGATTCCAACATACCGTAGGTTGTGCCGGATTATTAGCGTTTGTTCCAGCACCATTATTAGCTGGTGCTGGTGGTGGATTTGGATTAGCTCCATTCGGGTTCGTAGCATCAGGTGCTTGACATAAGCAGATATTTAACTGGAAAAAGTAAAGTATTATTCTAAAAATTTAATCGAATATAAAATACTCTTCAATCTTACCACCACGGCAATGAAAACAACCAAAACTGCTATCGAACGTAACATGGTTAAACTGGAACC
Source organism: Uranotaenia lowii (assembly GCF_029784155.1). NCBI lineage: Eukaryota > Metazoa > Arthropoda > Insecta > Diptera > Culicidae > Uranotaenia > Uranotaenia lowii. The sequence goes on from NC_073692.1 coordinate 133,534,393, forward strand.
GAGCGAACCATCAAAACAGCCTTTTATTAACCTGAAACCCTCATTAGCACCATATAATCGAATCATCATAAAGCAACTACAAATCTATTTAAAAAGCAATTTCCATTTTTAAAAGTGGAGATTCTTTTTTTTTGTCAATTTCATTTTTGTTGACATATTTGGATTTTCGAACTCGGAAAAACAACTTTTTGTTAATTGTTTTAAAAAATAATAGTAGCTGTAAGATTAAATAAAACTTCTTAAATTACAAGTTGAGTGAAATTAAAAATAATAAAATGTGACTATGAAGAGCTACGATTCTAATATTGAATTACTTTTATCATTATTTCTTAGAACGGAGGTAAGACCCCTCTGTCGAGAAGATTCTTGACGCTCCAATGCATGTATCATTAAACGGTTCAGAAAAAAAATGTCTTATGGGAATACCTTTATTGATCCGAAATACATGCTAGAGAAAGAAAATAGTTTTTTTTAATAGCTATTCAGCGATATCTCAGGAACAGTTAAAGCTGTTAGATACATGAAATTTCCTGACTTTTCCTAAAAGCTCTACTATTTTTAATTTTTAGATTTTTGAATAGGGTTACCAGAGTCACCCAGAAAAAGAAAAGACAATCAGCTGGTTAAGGTCTTATAGACCCGGATTATTCTTGTGGTTAAAAAATCAAATCGATTTTCATAACCTTGGCTTGTCAGATACTTTTAACCTTCCTAGGCCGGAACATTTCACGAAACAAAAACGGGACACAGCCGAAAAAAGTGGGACATGGAAGAAACTCTTAAAAAAGCTTAATTTTGTAGCCAAACTTTTAAAACGTTTACCCTCAGCCAAAGTTGTTCATAGAGAGCACACAAAGGTTTTTTTATAACGCGGATTCATTTTGTTCAGTTTTTCTTACATGTAATTTTAAACGGAGAGAGAAAATGTCTCAAGTCATATGTGTAAACGGCGGATTTGATATCGGATAAAAAACCTTGTATAATTTGTATAAAAATAAGTTTGTTTGGTAATTTCAAGAAAACTTTCATCTTTATATACTTTGGACAATTGAGTCGGAAAAGGTGGTGTAAAATATAAAGCAATTTAATCATCTAATCTAATTCTATAATCTACAATTATTTAGAAGCAACTTAAACAATTGTCTCTTCATACATTGGTTAAACGTTCTCCAAGAACACTTAACTTTATCAGAATCTTTCTGTAATGCTGAAAGCTTTAGAGTTTTCAATATTGTCTTATATAAACTGTGAAAAATGCTGCTTATTTTTAGAAAAAGACGTTTTTGATGATTTCCTATTTATAACAGAACTCAAAGTGAGACAAAAGTTTATTTTTTCCAGTGTTATTCAGTAAAAGTTTTCTAAGAAAAAAAGGGGGACATTTTGAGGAAAAAGCGGGACATGTCCCGCTTTTGCGGGACGGATGGACACCCTATCATAGCCTCTACCAAATTCTTACACCCAAAATAATTTTCACTTAAAAAATAAGTGACATCTGTAGTAAATTCTCGCCATACGTAATTTCATTTGAATTTTAAGTGATGGGTCAAGTGAATTCTCTTAAGTGACCGGTCAAGTGAATTACACTATGACGTTCGAGTGAAATTTATCTGAGTTTCTAAGTAAGTTTCTAGTTAATTATCTCTCGCGTTTTTAAATAAAGGAACATTTAATATAACAGCACTACGATTTCAAATACTTACATTACGCTTTCGCCATAAATTTATGGCGAAAGGATAATTCCATCGTAATCCCAAGGCAGATCGGTTACTGCGGATAGTGCGACTTCTAAATCTTCCCTGCTGCAAACCAGAAAATCTGTCCCGTTCAACCCACAAGCTGAAACATGATAACACCTTTAAATAACTTTTTCTTACATCACGTTTAACACAATCTACCGCCAAAATCGTCTATTAAAGAATTGGAAAAATCCAAATCCAGCATAAGCTTTAAACGCTGATCTTTAGAATTTGCCATTTTGAACTCTGAAAATAAACACAATTACAATTACCTGATATTCACTTGAAATTCAAGTGATGGGGAAGTGAATATTTTTTCTCACTTCAAGTTCAAGTGAAGACTGAAGTGAATGTGGATGAATTCACTTGAAATTTAAGTGACTGCCAAGTGAAATGTATATGTCGCACTTGAATGGAAGAAAATCACTGGATCCTTGTTTTTAAGTGAAAAATCATGTGTATTTTAAGAGTGTATTTGGGTTCAGTGCGTTATTGATCCGAAATTTATGCTAGAGAAAGAAAATAGTTTTTATTTAAGTTTTACTTATTCAAATATTAAGGTTCATCGGAGCAAGAGCAAACGGATTTCACCATAGTTCAACTTTCATATGTCCTGTAAAATTATGAATAACTTCAAAAACTATCAGTTATCGTTTGTTGCATCATTAAATTAGTTCTAAACTATAAAAGCAATATTTAAAGAAAGAAAATTCTAATGAATATTGAAAGAAGGTAGTGCCAAGAGCCATATTTTGTTGTTTTGTAACATCACTTTTGTCCAAGCAGTTGAAAATTTTCATAAGGTGTAATTCAAACTTTAGATGAAAAAACACATTTAAGAACTAAAATGAATTCCAATTTTTATTGGATTGTTTTGTAAGGTCAGTATTTTATATGCTATAAGGTTTCTTGTTGTTTTATGAACTGCAATAACTATTATTCTTGATTTTGTTAATGAATGCACTGTCATGCTTTACACAGTAAATTTTTGCCTCGATTTTCAGCAAAGAGAATTTAGCTGGAACATAGGGCAAGAAAGAATTTTTTGAAAAAACAAACTCAAAAAAAAATAAAAAATCATACAAGGTTTTGATACATTTTGATGTAATATTTCGACTTTTAAAAATTATACGTAAAGAAGCTTAAAACAAAAACTCGGATGGTTTTTGTTTCTTACTCAAATGAACTTAAGAAATTAAACATATTTCTGCTTTTGTGGAGGTTTTATAATGATTATATAGTGGAATAATACACAGAAAAAATTTTTGACCATTACGTGTCACTGAAAACAGCAACCTTTAAAATAAATCACCTGTAATTAACAAAACCTGTTATTTCAAATTGTTTTCCTTGAAAGTTAACGAAGATTCATTTATTATTACAGCAAATGTCCTGTGAAAAAGTTGTACACTATAAATAAAATTTCACGTAATCATGTTTTCGACCTGTAAAATTATGGTAAATGTCCTGCTCCTTTTTGTTACAGGACATTTACGTAATTTTACAAGAAATAATTTTTGGTGTGTAGAGTGTTTTTGTATGCCCCCATCATGTTTGTAAAATGCCTCCAGCTTAAAATAACAGGTTAAATAGAATAAAGTAATGATTTTTATCATTGAACCTTCAAATCTAAGATCTCAATAACATCTTAAGAGAGAATTGAAGATCTAAAAACAGATTTGATAAAGTTTTTCTCATGCCTGAACTGTCTCCATAGTATGGAAACCCTAATTTTTGTTTTATTCCATAAAATTATAATATACATAGCTTTTTATAAAACTTCAGCTTTGTAGTACGGAAATTATTACTTGTTACTTTGATTTATCGGCCTAGCGGTGAAAAGTGATGTCCTTTTTAGTAGGGACATCTAAAGATTATGAAATTTTTATATAGATGGATAGAAGGTTAGAGGAAATGAAAGATGGTGAAAATGAGCGGGTAGAATTTGTCTAGAAGCATTACCATCACATACCAAATTTTTGTTCCTCACGAGCCTACTACTATGAAGTGGTAGATACAGATAGAGTTGCATCTACCACCACACATTAGTAGGCTTAGCGTGGTCCGCCACTTCATAGTAGTAGGCTCGTGAGGAACAAAAATTTGGTATGTGATGGTAATGCTTCTAGACAAATTCTACCCGCTCATTTTCACCATCTTTCATTTCCTCTAACCTTCTATCCATCTATATAAAAATTTCATAATCTTTAGATGTCCCTACTAAAAAGGACATCACTTTTCACCGCTAGGCCGATAAATCAAAGTAACAAACAAAAATTACGGTGGTTAATCTCTTCATAAAAAAAAAGGAAATTATTACTTTCTAGCAGTTTCAATAAAATTATACGGAAATATTGCCCAAAAAACCAAAATTTTGTTCAAAACATAAATAGGCGCATTTAGCCCGCACGGTTTAAGGTTCGGCATTTTAGGCAACACTTATAATAAAATCGTTTTCTTGGAAACGGAAGAAAATTTTAACATAAAAATTACTCCAATGTATAGTAAACAGATGCCTGACGTGTATACAGTTTTTGTACACTTATTCGATGTGATATTAGATTAAATCGAAGTTTTGCTTAATAGGCGCTGTTGGGGATCGGAATGGACTAAGTACTAGGGTTTTTGTAGCAGTATAGCAGCTCAAACTGAAATTGTATATTTTTAGTTACAAATGAGTTCACAATTGTTTTCATTTCTAATAATACTTACAATTTGCTAGTACTTATTTTTGCCTACGATTTTGAAACTTGACGCCTCACCACACCGTTCGCCCGAGAAGTTCTTTATCGTTGTTTTTGTTCTATTTTTAAATTAATTCCTTATTATAGCAATAAACATTTGTCTTCTACATTGATTCAAATCTATACTCACGATATACTCTATCTAATCGTGCTTGAGAACCACTGTTTATAGGAGCTCTTCCCAATATGCGATTGCGAGCTACAAGTAAAATGAATGTTCTAACCTCACTGTTCTTATTTTTTAGTATTGCTACTCACGATTGTACTGCACCCAAAATAATTTAGAAATTAAATTTACGGGATTTCTCACGTAAACTGTGCTTTTGATGCATCCCATCGATTCTACATGTGCTTTGTAGTAGTTACTGTACTCCCATATAAATGGCACATGAATTTCACGTAAAGTCCATGTGGATGGATTAGAATTATTTTTTTCTGCTTTTCTCAAGCATGTGGTAGTAAATTCTTGTTGGAAAGGGAATTGTTGTCTGTCAGCTAACTTTTTTTTTCCTTTGCAATGTGGCACAGGAAGCCGCAGCTTAAGAACATTCAGCATTGGAGGACGAGTATGATCCCAAGCTCGAGAAACACAAATCCGAGCGTCGAGTTCGTGGAGGTGAGCGTATTTATTTCCCCTTCGAAATTCTATTCAACTTAAGTTGTGGATTTCGTTGTTTTCAGCTTCGGATAAAACTCCTAGAAGTTCCACCGATTTCAACGGAAAACATATGGATGTGGCATTTTCGTCGCTAGCTGTCGAATATTCTGGAAAGCGGCAACAATCGAGGAGACGATTCCAGTCCGGAAAATTTCAAAGGTGTCGCAGATGCTCCAGCTCCAAGGAAATTACCGGAACCCGTTCCATTTTGTCTCTTAACGCAACTGGCAGATGATACATTTTGTGCTAATTTGTGGAAATAAATTTTATTTTCCATTAATTTTGTTGAATTTCATATTTATTAATAAAAATAAACAAAAATAAAAGGAAAACAATTAACAAAATCGACCCAAATTTCATTTTCATACCAAAAATATTTTCGGTAGCATTCATAAACACATCGCGTTGAGCATACTCAAAATTCACATAAAAGTCACCTACAACATTCATAAAGCATCAATTCCTATAGGAGCGCGTTTACATATTTATTTCGTAGCATCTACGTGAAAATCACTTGGATAAAAATCATGTTGTTTTTCACGTAGCCGCTACGTGCAGATTATTTTGGGTGTGCATAGGTTTCAAACCACTTAGTAGGCGGCGTGGAGAATTAATTTGCCCTTCTACTGCTGATTTGTGACCTAAATGATGTTAACATTTCTAATTTTAATGTGTAAATTTGTGTTTGTTTGTACATTTTACCTAGTATATGTTATCAATATTTGTTACCACAGAGGTTGATTTCACACGCAGTATCCTCTCATCTACTTCTGTTCACTTTTAGAATGTTATCGACAACGTTTTATATTTCGGGAAAATTAAAGAAATTTGATATTTTACACCCACTTTCTGATTACTTTTTATATAACCGCGATGATAATACCGTTTTACTTCCGCCAAAAATATTTTCCCAGTACCAACGACTATATGCCCTGTTGCTCTTTTTGCTCTGCGATCCACCGGTTGAGTAAACTGCGGCAACAGTTCCCCAGCCCGTAAACTCCGGTACTCCTACACAACATCCGGATTTACTCCTAGAACAGCCAAATTTGCTACGGATTTTCGATGAACTCCGACGTTAGTTCTGACTAGAGCTTGTCGTACTCTTCCATCCGGAGCCGCGAAAATTTCCTCTACTTTCCCTCGGATCCATTGCTTCTTATTGTTTCCGTTGACTATAAACACCAAATCGTCCTTCTTGAGTGTTCGACGTTCTTCAAACCATTTGGTTCTCTTGTTGATAGTTGGTAGATACTCTCTGTACCATCTCTGCCAAAGTTGATCTGCCAAGTACAAAGATCTCTTGTAGATGTCTCTCAAAGCATCGGCCACCTCAACTTCGTCTCCTTCTATATCGACGGGTTTCACAACACGAAGAAAGTGGTTAGGAGTGAGCGCTTCCGAACCCGTTGTTTCCTGCGACTTGTATGTAAGGGGTCGAAAGTTGATCAGATCTTCCGCCTCTGATAGCGTTGTAATTAGGATTTCGTCCGTCAACTTTCGTCCGTCACTAAACGCCTTTAGAGCTTCCTTCACTGACCGGACCATCCTCTCCCAGGCACCACCCATGTGAGGAGTGCCCGGTGGAATGAAATGCCATTTTGTTTTAGGACTGGTCACTATCTCAGCACATTCGTAGTCGATCGCCTTCCGTATCTGATTCCAGCTTCCCAAAAAGTTGGTACCGTTATCCGAGAATATCTCCTCGGGCGTTCCACGCTTGCTGATGAATCTCCGGATCGCCATTAAACATGATTGGGTTGATAAACTGTAGATGATTTCCATGTGTACTGCTCGCACCGCCAAGCATGTGAATACGGCAACCCATCTTTTTTCTTTGCGTCGGCCAACAGTAACTTCCAAAGGACCAAGATAATCTATCCCCACTGAACTAAAAGGACCAAGCTTTGCTGAAAGTCGTTGGACCGGAAGTGGAGCCATTCGAGGTACTTCTGGCTTGCATCTGTAGACTTTACACCACATACATTCGCGCATGACATGTTGGATAGCCACTCGTAACTTAGGAATCCAAAATTTCTGGCAGACTTCGTTGTACACAGTTTCTTTATTTCCGTGTCCACACTTCTCATGGACAAATTGTAGCAGTCTAGTGGTTATTAAGTTATCCTTCGGCAATATAATAGGGAACTTGGTGTCAAAGGGAATGTGCTCGGCTTGTTCCATTCTACCGCCCATGCGCATGACACCGTTGTCATCGATCACTGGAGTCAATCTATACAACACACTGGACTTCTCCAGTTGCTGCAGGGACTCATTTTCCTTCCGTTTCAAATTATTCTTTAGTATTCGAACTTCATTTGGAAACGCCTCGTATTGAGCTTGTTGCCAAAGGATTGTTTCTGCTTTGATCAATTCTTCCCTTTGCAACGGACACTGGTTTGTTTTCAACTTAGCTTTAAGCATTTTTGCTTGATTTTCGGTAGCCTTTGAAACCAACATAGGTAGACCTTCCCTCTTTCTTTTGATGTTAGATATAAATCGATAAACTGTAGCTGTAATGCGGAGTACGCGTTTCCACGTTGATATGTCATCAACCATGATCACCTTCTTCGTTGAGCTCGCTTCGTGTACTAATAAATAAACTGATTTCAATTCATCCTCCACAACATCCGTAGAACATTCTTGTTTCGGCCACTGATCAGTAGGTTCGTAAAAAAATTCCGGACCATTAAACCAGGCGCTCTTCGAATCAAGTGGAGGTCCTTGTCCCCACTTCGTCAGGGCATCCGCTATGTTCTGTTTACTGGGTACCCAGTGCCAAGCAGAAATATTAGTCGATTCTTGAGTTTCGCCTATCCGGAACGCAACGAATGTTTTAAACCTGTGTTGGTCAGATCGTATCCAGCTGAGAGTTGTCTGTGAATCTGTCCAGAAATAGCATTTATGAATGGTGAAACTGTGGTTTTGTTTGATTATCTGATGCATTTTTGCTCCAAGTACCGCTGCCATCAATTCCAAACGAGGTATCGACTGTTGCTTCAACGGTGCAACCTTTGATTTCGCCATAACAAGAGAACATTTGATTCCTCCTGCCCATGTAACCCTGAAGTATGCAACACATCCGTATGCGGTTTCGCTAGCGTCAGTAAAAACGTGAAGGTCCAATGACGTGACATCTTTAGAATGAATTTGACCAAGGTAACATCTGGGAATGCGGATAGTTCTCACCAGAGGAAGAAGATCAATCCATCGCTTCCACGTTCCAAAACATTCACTGCTTAATTCCTGATCCCAGTCGCATCCACTACGCCAAAGGTCCTGGATCAGCGTTTTGCCATGTACGGTGAATGGCGCCAGAAGTCCCAATGGATCGAAAAATCCCATCACGCAACTCAATACTACTCGTTTTGTCGGTTTTTTAATGTTCTCCAGATACTCTTTGATGTCTGCTCGATGGTCAGTGGAAAAGGAGAAAACATCTTCTTTTGGATCCCATATGATTCCTAAGACACGTTCAGTATCAGAAGCTTTATCTTGGTTGAAATGGACGATCTGCTCAGCTTTTGGATCTCCCACGCGTTGAAGAACTTCATGAGTGTTTGACACCCAATTCCGAAGCTCGAATCCTCCCTTTGAATGGATATACTTCACTTGCAATGCTCGCTCTACTGCCTGATCTTCGGTATCAGCGCTGTCGTAGTAGTCATCCACGTAGTGGTTACCGGTTATGGCTGCCACTGCTTCGGGGTATTGTTTGACAAACTCTTCAGCATTGCGATTTTTAACAAACTGGGCTGAGCAAGGCGAGCAAGTGGAGCCAAAGGTCGTGACGTCCATGATAAAAGTTTTGAACCGTTCGTTCGGATCGGCTCGAAACAGAAAACGCTGGGCCTGTCGATCTTGTTTCCGAATTTGTAGTTGGTGGTACATTTCGCGTATGTCCGCACCAAATGCGATTCGACGTTCTCTAAATCTGTTAATGACAGCTGGTAAAGACACTAACATGTCTGGACCCTTGAGTAATTGTGAATTTAAAGATATTCCGGATACGGTGGCAGCCGCGTCCCACACGAGGCGTACTTTTCCTGGTTTCTTAGGGTTCAGGACCACATTTAGCGGAAGATACCAGGACTTGTTCGGTGACGATGAAACCAATTCCTCATATGACGCCTCATGAGCGTAGCCCTTTTCCTGATACTCTTTTATCTGCTGACAAACATTTGCGAACAGTTCAGGAGTTTTTAGCAAGCGATGTTCCAACTGTTTTGCTCGCCGTGCCGCCATATGATAGTTGTCAGGAAATTTCGGGTCGTCCGTTTTCCACAACAGGCCCGTTTCGAACCTGTCACCAACTCGAATAGTGGTACTCTCGAGAATTTGTCTAGCTCGTACATCCTCTGGAGATTCTCGCACAACCGACACAGTAGCTTCCTCTATGGTGTATTGTAATTTTATGAGATCATGCAGCTCTTCGTTGCTCACTTCCACGTGAACGCCAAAAAATTCGGAATCGCTATAAATATGTTGCTTACGAACCGGACCGTAAATTGCCCAACCAAGCTTAGATCGAACAGCGATAGGATCTCCTATGCCACCCATTTTCGTTTCCAGTGGAGCCATTAAATGCAAATTATTTAGCCCTATGAGCAAACCCGGACAGGTTTCGCTGTAGGATTGAATTGGTAAACCACGGAGATGAGCATGTTTTTCAGTCAGATCTTCGAAACACATAGATTGTTTTGGTAGTTGCAGCTCTCCCACTGTGCGAGTACCATTTAAACACCAAAGCTCATTATCATCCCAAGACGATATTTTAAGATTCATCCGCATCGAATTTTCTTCCACGCGTGACACATCAGCTGTCCAAGTAATGGTAAGAGGCTCCTTTTGACCGACAACTCCTAGCTCGTCAGCTAGTGACTGCTCGTCCAGTGTTGCAGACGATCCATCGTCTAGAAAGGCTGTTGTTTTTATTGATTTTCGACCATAGTGTAGAATGACCGGAATGACGCGGAATAGAATTGAAGAGTTTGAACGGAAATGTGTATTCATGACGACTCTACGAACTGATTTATGTAACAGCGGGTTGTGGCGTTCTCGACAGTCTCCGATGTCACATCTAATCTTGAATCTGCACCATGATTTCCCGTGATCGTTCAGGCACACATGACATAGTTTCCACTTTTCTACTAATTCCAATCGTTGTAAAACACTCATCTCTTTAAACTCTTGACAGTCACGAAGACGGTGATTTGAGCTTTTGCATACTTTGCACGGTTTCAGGTTGGTGGTCGACTGGTCGCGCGCTGGCGGATCACAAGTTGGCAGTTCACAAGGTTCCTCTTCTTGAGCTATATCATGACTAAATAGTCTCTCCTTATTCCTCGCGTTACCGGAAACCTTGGGATCGGCTTTAGAATGAAATGAGACACTGGCTTCGCATGCTTCATCTACAATTCGGGACAGGAATTTACTGAAAACGCGTAGGTCCGCGCTGTGTTTTCGTTTTTTATAACGCACCCACTCCCGTTTGTCACTCGCAGGAAGCTTGTCGACTAGGCCTTGAATAAGAATCGGATTCAACAAGTGTTCTTTCAATTCTGCGGCTTCCAAGTGCTCACATAATTGCTCAACGGCATTACCGAAGGGAATATAAGTATGTAATTTGTCAGCCTTAGGAGATTCCAATTGCCGAACTTTGTCTAAATAGAATCGAAGAAGCTGTTCTGGACGCCCATACAGTAGACGCAGCTTTTTAATCGCCTTTGGGACCGACTTGGGAAATAAAAGTTGACCACGAACATTTTCGAGCGCGTCTCCTTGTATGCTTTCTTGTAAACGCACCAAGTTTTCTACCTCAGTGTAGCCGCAAGCCATGGTAGATGACTTAAAACTGCTTATAAACAGCGGCCATTCTTCCGCTTTTCCTGTGAATATAGGTAACTTCCGACTGATTCCGCTTCTGGCCGTCAACTGTGCCTGAGAGGGTTGGGGCCCCAGCCCGTTGGACTTGTCTTTTTTCCTGTCCTTCGACTCCTTTTCGATTTCGGTAGAAATATCAGTATCGCTGCTCTCACTTGAAAATTCCGTATCTTCAGAATCGCCTGACGAGCTCCATTCAGTTTCGCTATTTTGTTGATCAAGCGTTGCACGCGCCTTGGGTTTTTTCTCAAGCTTTAGTTTCTGCCCTTTTTGTTTCATCATATCCTTACTTTCGTGCAAACTATTATTCAGCTTATCAATTTTACCTTGAACTGCATTGAGCTTCGACGAAAATGATGCGCGCATTTCTTCCAATTTAGTTAAATGATCTTCTTTTTCTTTCAGGGCCTTGGCGTTTAGTTCTTGTTCCTGTTCCAATTTCATCGCCCTTAAATCGTTTTCGATTGCAAGCTGCTTCATACGTCGAGCCTTTTGCAGGGCTAATTGTCTTACACGCAAAGCTGTTTCTATTTCCAACTCGTTATCCTTGGCCTTTTCTTGTCGTTCGAGTTCCTTCATTCGATACTCAAGTGTGTGAGTGATGCTGTCCGATTTGGCTAATGCATCATCCTTTTTCGTTTTTTTTCTTTTCGCTGCAACCTCTTGTTTTTTCAGGTACTCTGAACATGCTTGTTGACATGCCACAGCGCTACAGAACCACATCTTTTCCTTCTTGACATCGTCAGATACTCCGACGCAGCGGTAGTGGAACCAACCTTTACAAGAATCGCAGTGAACCATGCCTTCATTTTCTTCTAAAACTTGGTTGCAGAGGGTGCATGGGGTGAGGGTTAAGTCCAACGATTGATCCGAGTCCGATACGGTAGCCATGATCCGTTAGCAAATTTTTGAGTTTGTTGGGGATCGGAATGGACTAAGTACTAGGGTTTTTGTAGCAGTATAGCAGCTCAAACTGAAATTGTATATTTTTAGTTACAAATGAGTTCACAATTGTTTTCATTTCTAATAATACTTACAATTTGCTAGTACTTATTTTTGCCTACGATTTTGAAACTTGACGCCTCACCACACCGTTCGCCCGAGAAGTTCTTTATCGTTGTTTTTGTTCTATTTTTAAATTAATTCCTTATTATAGCAATAAACATTTGTCTTCTACATTGATTCAAATCTATACTCACGATATACTCTATCTAATCGTGCTTGAGAACCACTGTTTATAGGAGCTCTTCCCAATATGCGATTGCGAGCTACAAGTAAAATGAATGTTCTAACCTCACTGTTCTTATTTTTTAGTATTGCTACTCACGATTGTACTGCATAGGTTTCAAACCACTTAGTAGGCGGCGTGGAGAATTAATTTGCCCTTCTACTGCTGATTTGTGACCTAAATGATGTTAACATTTCTAATTTTAATGTGTAAATTTGTGTTTGTTTGTACATTTTACCTAGTATATGTTATCAATATTTGTTACCACAGAGGTTGATTTCACACGCAGTATCCTCTCATCTACTTCTGTTCACTTTTAGAATGTTATCGACAACGTTTTATATTTCGGGAAAATTAAAGAAATTTGATATTTTACACCCACTTTCTGATTACTTTTTATATAACCGCGATGATAATACCGTTTTACTTCCGCCAAAAATATTTTCCCAGTACCAACGACTATATGCCCTGTTGCTCTTTTTGCTCTGCGATCCACCGGTTGAGTAAACTGCGGCAACAGGCGCATATAGCCCGCTCCTCCCCTAGTTTTTTTTCATGAAATATCTATCTATCTAATGAAAACTCACCCTTGACAGGATATCTGGTTGCTAGAATATATAGGGAAAAAATTATTATTCTAATCAAAGTTCGTAAAATAAAGTCTCACCTTGCTTCAGCGAACGAACAAAAAACAGACTCCAATTTGACAACTCGATTGCTGATTTTCCAGCAAACTAGACCAATTGCTGGAAAGTCCAACAATTTGAAAACCGATTGATGATTTTTCAGCAAAAATGACAAAAACACAACCGAATACTGAAAAATCCAGCAATAAGAAAATCGATTGCAAGTTTCCAGCAAAAATTTGGATTGCTAAACGTTTCCAGCATTTTTTTGTTTTGCTGAAAATCGAGGCAAGAATTTACTGTGTTTGTTTACTTAATGCCAATGAAAGGGAGGGCGGTGACTTTGAAAATATTGCAAAACGAGGCGGTGAGAGAAAAGTTAGCGACCCACTATTAAAGAAGGATAAATTGGAAGAAAATAAGAATTGAATCTTTAATTCAGATTCAGAATTCGTAATCAGTTTGAATTTATAAGCAGATCTAGAATTATATTCACAACTTGAAAAATATAATTGAGGCGCTTGGGATTAGAGGGGTGCAAGTCATGACCGTAGGAACGGGGGGGTTTTGGGGGTTAAACTCCCTCCCCCCACTGAAGGTCCAAAAATGCCAAGTGAAATGTTTTTGACAGACATAAAATTTGAAATTTCTAATAAAACTTTGATGATCTCACTTGTTGATAGTGATTGAGTCCATAAAAGTTAGACTAAGCTTACCAGATTTTCTCCTTATATTTGTCAAATCAAACGAAAATTTTAATTGAGTCATAAGAATTAGGCCGGAACAAATTTCAAATTCTTCTTTTTTCACTCGGAGTTGGAACATCGCGAGGGGGGGGACAATAAAAAATAATGCGAAAAACAAATAAATTGTAATAAATTGCACGAAAGCTTGTATGCAACCAAATTACATACTATATCATTGCATGAAACCTATCTATCAAGTATTTTTTTAACGAAAAATTCAATAAAATCAAGAACACAAAATGTGTGTTGACTTCCGTCTTCCAAAATTTGGTTTTTGATCTTGTAATCTTTCGAATATTTGAATTTTTATTTGAAATTTACTTAAAATACTTCAAACTTTATTAATTCCCCCCTTCGGGATTTTGGCAATTTCGAAGTGGGGAGGGGGGTGACAAAAGAAGAAATTGATATTTGTTCCAGCCTTATTGAATAAAAACAGTTTCCATGTGTTTTTTTATTTTTATTTTAATGGAATATTTCCGAAATTTGCCTGCATTTTTGCCGAATTTTTGGGAAAATTTTGAAACAATATGCCCTAATTTTGCAAGATTTCAGAATAAAATTGCCTGAATTTGCCCAGCCTGGATACTTTCGGAAAAAATATCTAGTAAGTATCCAGTTTATTGTTCTTGATTTTTAGGTTGGATCATCTTTGGTATAGAATCCTACTAAGAAGCCTGCAAAGTTGGAATCTAAGAAAGTCCAGAATCAAAAACTGTGAAACAATTTCATCCTTCTCAAATTTATTTAAATTTACAAGTTCAATTACGAATAAATAATTAAAACAAAATTTATATTTGAAACCATAAATTCAGAATCAAACAAAAGATTTCTGGTTAAGGGTTTTGAAACAAATTTCGTTTTTGGGTTTCAAATTCGTAGGATTTTTTATCTGGAATTTGGATTAAGGTTTTGATTTTGGGTTCAAAATGCAGAATTCAGACTTGGAACTAAAATCCAAAGTTTGTATTCAGATTAAGTTCAAATTTAAGGTTTTTAATAAATATTAAAATATCAATGTTTAAATTTCATTAAGGATTCAAATTGAAGGAGATCGCATTCGCAGTTTCATAACTTTGATTCTTGATTAATAATAAAATTTTTAAATTCAGTTAAAGTCAGTTTAGAAACACAAACCTGGTGAAAATTACATATAAAATATAAGATCTGGATTTATTTCATGTTTTTTGACAAATCAAGATTTAAATTTTGAAAAACTTAATCACAGGAATAAATTTATGAAATATAATTATTATTTTGATAATTTTGGAACTTGTTTTTAATCCTCCTTGAAATTTTATTTGACATTATTATATATGTAATTACAGATTCTTCAAAATCAAAGGTTCTAACTAAAATCATTCATTCAACCTCCAATAGGGTCCATAAATGTTCTTCTATAAACTCAAAATTTTAAATTCTTAATCAAATTTTGATGAACGACTAAAGCGAATCAAAAAAACCTCGAAATCTTATCCCTGGTCTACAATTCTACTACAATTTTTCAAAAATTCTCTCACTTGTTGATAAGTATTCGAAGACTGTGCCAGAAAATCGCCATCAAAAGCTATTCACAGAATAAGTTGGTGAATGAAATTAGAGTTCAGTCCTTAGTCCCGAATATCGAATTTTCAACAAGATTTGACTCATTTAGATTGCCAGATTGCCCAGATTTAGTCCGAATGTTTCCACTTAATTTGCAAAATCAAAGAAAGTTCAAATTGCGTGATCACAATTATCTATTTTGCGTCCTTAACAATTTTTTGAGCAAATTTAATCCAATTGAACTGGCTGATATGTTTCGAAGAAAATAAAATCAATTTTGAAAGTTTTTTCTTCTTGATATTGAATAATTCCAAAATTTGGCTTGACATTGCCCAGTTTTTTGGTTGTAAACTTTGAAATCGAATTCCCGGATTTTGTGAAGTTTTTAGATAAAATAGCCCAAATTTGCCTTGCCCGGATAGGTGTGAATTATCCGGTAAGCTTAGCTTTGAATCATTTCCGATGTTCTGGTTCCAATTTTTTATAAAAATCAAAATGTGTTGCCTGTGATCGGAATGTGGAATCTGATCCAGTTTTATAGTTCTTGATTTTCAGTTTGGTTTATCATTGGGAACGGATTTTATTATTCGAATCTTGGTTTTGCATTTGAAACGAAAATTAGAATGTTCTTTTCATGTTCGAAACTCATCATTCCGGAATATTTTCAATATTAGAATTTGAAATTCTCACTCTTAATTCTTATCCACAATTGAAAATTTAAAAAAAAGTTTCATAATGGGGTGTCAGAATTGAAATATCCGAGTTTCATCATACGGAATTTTCTTTCAGATTCACTAGTTTAATTATGAATAAATAATTGTAAGAAGAATTCATAGAGAAAATCAAAGATTCAAGATTTTTGGTTAATGATTTTGTTATAAAATGCATTTTTTGTTTCATAATTATTGGGAATTTTTATTCTTATTTTAGATTCAGAATCTTTTTTGTAAAATTATTTTCGGCATATCGGTGAAAATGTATATTCTTGGAGAAAGAATATCAGAATTGAAAATTGACAAGATTGATAAAAGTTGTGAGAAAATTTTACAGATGTTGAAAAGAGCGAAAGAGCATTTTTGCGAGGAAAACTTATTTCGCTCTTTCGCTCTTTTTCAACATCTGTAAAATTTTCTCTTAACTTTTCTTTCCATCTTATCAATTTTAAATTCTGATATGTTTCCTCCAAGAATATACATTTTCACCGATATGCCGAAAATAAATTTCAAAAAACAATTAAAACGGTGGTTAACTTATCTTCAAGAATTCATAATCGGAATTAAAATTCAAAATTGCCCAAGCTAAAACACAAAACAGGTGAAACTAATATTAGAGCATAAGATTGAATTTATTTTCAAGATTACGTTCTTTGAAATCACAATTTCGATTGAAATCTTTTTTTATACGATTTTAATTATTGATGATTTCTAGTTGATAAAACAACTTTTACTTAATTTTCAGGTTTGGAAAATTCAGCTGAAAATATATTTTATTGGTTCGTTGTTTAACATTCCTTTTATTTTAGATACTTCAAAACCAAAGATCTAAACTGAAATCTGGATATGTCGTTTTTTCAAGAGTTGAAAATAAATCTGATTTGAATCCCAAACTTATCCTTTAACTTTAATTCCTTAAATTTTCGACACATTTTCACCAAAGTTTTTGTTTCAAATGAAGCCATCATTTATTTTTAAAAGCTTCAAAAAAACTGGAAACTTACTATATAAGGATTTTAAATTAATAACAATTATTAATATAAAATAACCTAATAACCTAATAACCTAAATAACCGGTTACTCTTAGTATAACTTTTTTTTTTTACTATTTTTCATGTATGCGTTTTTCAAGCAAAAAAGAGATGGGGAAAATTTGTTTTTTATAAATACACACTGAACACTGAACAAGAGAGGATAAAAATTATGAAAATTATTCATGTTAAATACTTTCTTTTTTCGCAGAATATATATAACTCGTATGAAAGATTAAGTTTAGATGTAAAATCTAGTTTAGTTTTCATGTTTTCCAAATTGCATTGCGTTCCTAGTTTTTTTTTTAAGAAGAATTTGGCTTTCTAATGAAAAGTTCGTTTTTTTCAACTTTCCAAGAAATTAGGTACCAAAGTTTTGTGCTTGTAATAGTTATTAAATTACAAAAGAAATTGTTCAACCCTTAAAAAGTTTGCGTAGTACTTTTAAAAGTATAATCTAAATTCATATTGTAAGTCAAATTAAAAATGTTTTGTTCTAGAAGTTAATCTAGCTGCTTTTTAAAATGTAAAGTGAATGAAAATGGTTCCGACCAAACTCTGATGTACTTTCTATAATAGTATTTTAACAGTTTGCCAACACGTGTGTTTGCACTCTGAAATTACCTTTCGACGCTTATAATTTCTTAAAGTCTGTCAAATTTAAAATTATGAATAAGTAACAAAAATTAAGAGATTAAGAATTTGTTTTAAATAAATCAAACATTTGCTTAAAATAAAAAAAAACAAAATGTCGATTTTATTATATGTTTCCTAAATAAAAAAACTCCTTAGTGGTTGAAGCGCAATGCCAAAATGTTTTACTTTGGATAAGCGTGTAACCAACAAAATGTAAACAAACATTCGAGCATCGAAACGGACGGATCAAAACATGCTTGTTGTGTTGTGAGCCAACATTTTCTATCGGTTTAAAATAAATTTCTGAAGAATAACTAAACTAAAGAGGTGATAAATTATTTAGACGACACCACAATGTCGAAATCTCTAGCCAAAAAAGCTTTACTGTTAGCTGAAGAAGGACTTGACGGAGTAAAACTAGACGCCAAGATTGGTAAGTACAATATCTTGAAATCTGCTCAAAAATATTTGTGAATGTCGTTACATACTTTTTTATTGAGAGAAAAATTGGTAAATAAAATTCAATGATATTTTGAATGTTTTCAAATAAGTTTCAATAGCTTGGCTTAGCTTGATTGACTATTCACATCCACCTCAAATCATTGAAAAAATGATTTCTATATGTTGTCGAAACTGTGCGTAATATTGATGCATATTGATGAATGTTTTTTAAACAATCTGTATGAAACGGCTCATACCTTTAGGTTTTAAGGAGCCAAAATCGATTTTGTTTGTTAGCAATTGTTTGCCTAACTTAACACTGTGAAAGAAGAAAGGAAGATAGAAAGGGAAATATGAAAATAAAAAAGAATTATAGACGAAGATCGATACTATCGATTCGATAGCTTTTAGAAAAAGGTAGATTTCAAACATGAAGTCCAAATCTAGCACAGCTAGTACATCTCTCACTGGAACATTAGGTGGTGAATGTTTTGTTGTTGTGTTTTTCGTTTAAATTGGCCTGAGGAACGAAGCCTCATATTGCCAGTGTGCTGACTGTTTTTAAATAAGTCTTATGAAGTTGCCAGAAATTGGAGTGTTTTGAAAACCTTAAATCACAAGACTTACCTTTTACACAAAATGTTATTCAAGGCAAAGCTCACAGCAGACGTAACGACTCGGAACTGATACCCCAGCATCACAAAATGGTAAAATTCGTCGGGAAAAAAGGTCAAAAACAGGCGAAGGAACTGCTGAAGAGGCCTCGAAACGTGACTACAGTCGTGGAAGCCCGGAAGCGGCTGCAAAACCGAAAAGATAACACCGAGGACAACATTCGCAAGCTTCTGCTACTGAGTTCAGCGAAAATCGGCGATGAGGCCAGTGCCAAGGTAAAAATACAACAGAAGTTTCAATTTAAGAAATATAAATTCGTATTTTTTTTTTCATTTTTAGATGATCAAACGTGCCCAGACAGGTCGCTACGTTGTGAAAGCTACCGAATTCCTGCCCAAAAAGGAAAAATCTAAGGAAAGTGCATTCACTGAAGACGACTTCAAGATGTTCGAAGAAGAATTGGCAAAGTGTTAAACGGTTTTAGGAAAATATATATTTTAAAACTAAATAAGAACACTTGCTTATTTTTTTGATTTGTTACATTCAAATTAGATCCGGTATCTCGTCTTCATCTATTGGTGGCGATGCTTTATCCGTTTTTTGATTAACTATATTTCTATAATCAACCGTTCCATTTAGCTCCTTCTGTTTGTCATTTTTTGGAATGTCCTTGTAAGCTGAAAAAACAGAAAAACATATTTAAATTTGACTTAAAAAAGATTTCAAATAAGACTACCTTCAAATTTCCCATCTCCATTGTTTTTATCGAACTTCACATTCGCTGGATTTAGTTTGGGCATTACGATCAGCATGTGCCCGGTAATCGAGGAGCGCTGGCAAGTCGAGGCATCCAGTTGGATTTCTTCCTTCAGCGCGAGCTGAAATATTTTGCCTCTCACCGTAACCCGAATGTAGCTGGGCTGTGCGTCCACCTCAATCAGCGAAGTGTCAAGAAATCTGTTAAAAATATTGTTGGATGAAATAGGTATATAATATCAAGGCTAATCTGGAACACATATCCAAGATCTCAATTTTCCTTATCTGATTCTCAATGCTCAATTTTTAGTCGAAAATCATCAATGTGAATCTAAATTTTGGAATCGAAATTCCAATTTTTCAAATCGAAATTTCTGATATTTGAAAGATTTTCACAAAATGGATCTGAAATCTAAAATCGGAATCTGAAATTTAAATATGATATTTTATTGTGAAAACAAAATTTTAAATCCTTAAACTAAATCTGAAACCAGCAATCAGAATTGTGCATATAAGATCTGCAATTTGAATCTGTAATCTGAATTTCTTATTTCGAAATAAAAAATCTGCAACTATGATCTGAATTTCTATCCAAGATCATAAATTTGGAAACTGAATCTGAAACCTAAAAATTTAATCTGAAGTTTGAAGTCTGAATTTGGAAACAAGAAACTAAAAATTTGAAATTTGCATTTCTATTTGAATTCACAAATCATTAACCGTAGTATGAATTTGAAGACATAAATATGATATCTCATCTGAAATTTGTATCTCAAGTCTGAAATCTAACATTTGTACAAATTATCAGATCAGATTATCTGAGATTTTAATCTTAAATCTGAATTCGAAATCTGAAATCTGAATGTGAAATCGAAACCTAAAATTTGAATCGGAAATCTAAATCTTAAATCTGATATACGAAACTTAAAAATTTTCATCTCAATCTGAAATTGGATCTGAAATCATAAGTTGAAATCTTAATCTGAAATCTTAATTTGAAATCTGAATATGCAACAGAAATCTTAACCTGAAATTTGAAACTGAAATCCGGAAATCTGAATCTCGAATCTGTATCTGAAATCTGAAACTGAAATCTTAATCTGAAATTAAAATTCTGAATCTGATTCTGAAATGTGAATTTGAAATTCGAATCTATAATCTGAATCTGAAATCCTAATTTGAAATCTGTATCTGAAATCTTTATTATTAATCTGATTTTTGGAAACAGAATCTGAATTCTAGATTCTAAATCGAAAAGCCAAATCTGAAATACGTGAGGTGCATTTTTTAACTTACTTATAAACGTGCAAAGTCAGCTCGTATCGATCATCTTCATCAACGAAGTTAAACTTCAGCTTAGCAGCATTTAGACTGTAGGGTCTTCCACAGGGAGCAAATAGAACTGGATCCCGCTTCGGGACTCTGGTTGCGTCATCCAAACTCACGTTTGACCGATCTTTTCCGCGTTTCGAGTATTGCGACATGAGGACCCGCATTTCCGGACAATGCTCGCTCTTCTGCTGCCAAAATTGGGTAGATCTTTCGTCCTCGGTCAGATCTTTGGTGCTTTCTTCCTGCTGTTGAATGGTTTCCGCGACTCGGACCTTCTGTTCATCCCTGGTTATTTGATATTGCGATTCGAGTTGAACAATTCGGGCGCGATTGATTTTGAAATTACGCGAAGCCTTCAAACGGTCGGTTCTAGATATTTCCTGTCCGTCCAGAGATTCAAGCTGGGGTAAGGCACAAATGACGTAGTCCCGATATCCCTCAAAATCTGTGCACGGATTTCCGGTTAGAAAAAGTTCCCTCAAGTTGTAGTTATCCCGAAGCGTCTCAACCGTTGTTAGCTCCCCAATAAAGTTCAAAGTCAAGTCCAACTTATTAAGCGATTCCAACGCTTCTAAATTTTCGATTCGTTCGATATTGTTGATGGCCAGGTTGAGATATTCGAGCTTTTTTAATTTATTAAGATTTTCGAGTCGGGAAACTAAATTTGACTGCATCAGCAGGATCTTCAAATCTCGACACCAATTTCCGATGTGTTCAATCTTTTCGATGTCTTCCTGATGCAGCGACAGCTCCTCCAGCGTCCCGATGATGAGCTCATTATGCTCCGAACGTTTGCGTATCAGCTTTTCCGTTACTGAGTTAAGAAAACTTTTAATATGATTTAAAACAAAAACATTTTTTCTGTAAACTTACTTCTGACCATTTTGGGTCAAGTTTTCTAGTGAGATTCAGCAGCTTTAGCAGAGCACATTGACGCAGCAAAAACATACCTCAAACGATTAAACAAGTTCATGGTTGCTATGGGAGTCTTCAGAAAGCATGCGCTTCCCCTCAATGAATTTGAACACCTGAAATTAATGTTAATGCAGCTCCGAACAACGTGTACCTCATTGGTTCCAAACGGACGTTCAGAGCTCGTTCAGAGGACACTGATTTGAGCATTTTTTTGTAGAAAATAAAGAAAATAGAAATTTATAATCTAATTCGTAACACAAAAAACAACGTTCTGTTTTCGTGAAAATGCTGGTAATACCTACCGCTTTTTATTTTTAGAGTCATAAAAAAATCATAATTTAGAATCGAATTCAAAATTAGTAGTAAAACAAGATCCTTTGTAGTATACCCAAGTAACACCGATAGTTTTATTAGACTCCAAAAGCCCCTTATAAAACCAAAAATTTGTCTAGTAGCTTGCAATAATGCAATAAAACTTTAAATGTTAGTTGGATAGATTTTCGAAACTCCAATTGTAGCTCTAATTTGAAATTGCTTTGATTAAAAATAAAATTTGATTAAAAACTAAAAATTAGAGCAACTTGTGATCTTCAAAGCAGTTGAGGAGAATCATTTGACCAACATTTTAATTTGTTTTTGTACATCAATCGACTGAAATTGCATTCGGCTTCTTTGCATGTTTGATTCAAGTTGACAGTGGATTACTGAATTCAGACAAAAATGAATAATAAGCAGAACAGAGTCTCGACATTTCAAAACTTATTTTATTATTCAAAGCCTTTGAATGGTTTAAAAAACTTGATATATTTCAGGTAGGTTCACGTAGGTACAATAATTTCTGTTTGAGGCGAATGGCAGAATCATTAAAGAAGCCGTTCAAATATTACGTAACGCAATTTTCGAGCATTGCCAACCCCTCTACCCCCTACGTAACACATTCGTCTCAAAATTTCTAAGCAAAAAACTCAATGCGTAACAAAATGCTATACCCCCTCCCCCCTAAAAGCGTTACGTAATATTTGAATGGTCCTAAAGGGTCTTTAATAAATTATAATATTTATAAATCAGTTCTGAGTTGCGCAAGATAGCTTGTGTTTTGCTTTCGAACCTGGTTTTTGTTTTGGATTCTATTCTAAATTTAATTTGATTCAGAATGCTCAAAGATATAAAAAAAATTGTTTCAATTTAGTTATCGACTTTCTCGAGGACCGCGAGTAATTTTGACTTTGGAGGAAAAAGTGATAAAAGTTTCCGTTTTGTCATTTTTGTTCCAATTCAACAAAAAATGGAAATTTTGAACTAAATTTAATGAACAACATAAATCTTTCATACTTCTCGAGGCACCAGTCAAAACGTTTTGTAGACTTCGGCAAGGTTGGGAAATAAGTTAAAATCCTAAATATCAAATTCTCAAAAACTTTTTTGAATGATGCCAGATTTATTATTTAGATTTTATTTAATTTTTTAAAGCGTTGTGTTTCTGAAACTAAAATATCTAAGCAAGATTGATTGAATGAAAGACTACAGGAAGGTTTAAAATCTGTTGTACATATTCATGTAGGTTTATTTTTGGGATTTAAAAGGAAATATTAAAATTTTCTTTTGAAATTGATTCATTTGAATTTAGGAACCCAAAATCTTCCAAAATCAATTAAGTATTAAAACATAGGAAACATAAATGACTTTCCCTTGTGTAACTTTCAATCATAACATGAATTCAATTTTCGTACTTAAATATACATTTTTGAATTTTAAGATTTTAGAAATAAGGTTGGGAAAATTTAGAAAACAGAAATGAGATTCTGAATTCAGAATAACATTCATAATTATATGGTTAATTATTAAGAATTATAACTCAAAATCAGGAGCTAAATCTTAAGCATTTTGCCTTCCGATTTAGACAATTAAAAACATAGTTTAAAAGTTTTCTGTATTAAAATGAAAAGATGCTCAACAAAATGCTGTTCAAATGTGACAAACTTTTTAAATTTGTCCTAAGGTTGTTAGGTTGCGGTCAACAAAATTGCATGTTTTCATCTGGCGTGAGTTAATTAGCCTTTAGTAATTATTTTATATCTAACAAAAAAAAACTTAGCAATCTAGATCAGAGATGAGCAATTCGCTGCCCTCGAGACCCCAATGTGCTGCCCGCGAAGCCTTTCCGAATTGAATTATTTTCGCAAATACCAGCCAATAAACCAGAAATAGTTGACTTGTTTATATATGTAATTTACGTGTTTCTGTTTGCATTTATCCCTCAATCATTCATATTGGGGACTTTATTCCAGAAATGTAACATTCAATGTGTTTTTCAAAGGGCCCTAATTTTTCTTGAGCGTTTTTAAATTCAAAATCGATAACTAAATGAAAGTCGGCAAACGCAAATTTAAAAAAATCGGAAGAATATTTATGAGCACATAATGATGATTTTCATATTTTTGTCAAAGATAAAGTTGTATGATAAATTAACTCAGCAGAAATTTGTTTTGAAAATATCATTATTTTATAAAATTGGAAAAAAATACTTATTTCGTTAGTAATTGAATTAAAACTCAGCATGAAAAGCGCCGAAAAAAAAAATTAACATTCATGATGAAACCCTTTATTGTTATTTTGTATTTGATTCAAAAAATCTGTGGAAATGTTCTCTGATGTTATACCAAACGTTGACAAATTCAGTCTTTTCACTTGGTAAATAACAATTCATATTCAAAACGTTAAGATATTTCCTTCAACAGGCCTTCGAAATCTTTTCCCAGTAGCACTAAAGTTTAATTAATAAAATCTATTAAAAAATGCTAAAAAACAATCAAGAATGTAGACTCTCCTAAAATTTGCTTGGGAACCTGTGAAATTTGTGTTATTCCCAGGATTTCAGCAAATTTGGTTGACACGTTATATTAAAAATGTTTTTCGCGAATTGCAGGAAAAAAAATCAGGGCTTCGTAGGGCCAATTTAAACTGTGGATTTTTTTTGGAAATACGTACAGAAAACCGAAATTCAGATCAGTGAATTTGAACCACAAAAATAAAAAAAAATGTATCTCTAGTTTTTGAGTTATTGCTGTGATATAGATAGATAGCTCCAGAAGACTTTTAAAGAAAGTAATGAGTAGATACCGCCAGTTAAGATAAAAATGATTATTATATGGAAAGGCGTTAAACGTGTTTGTGCATCGTACGTTTTTAAGGAAAAATGTTATGCAAATGATGTCTATGTTTGGAAGGACGAATGTTTGCAAAGAAGTTAAAGTTTATTGAAAAACTATATTTTCAAAGATTTAAAATAAATGATTTGAAATAAAAAAATCACTAAAAATTTGTAATTATTACGATTTAACTTTTTATTATCTAGCAAATCTTTTTGTTATTATCTATGAGTTCGATAAATGATTGACGAGTTTTATTTCATATTAGCGCGGCCCACCGAGAATATTTTGAAATAAAACTGGCCCGTTGGTTCAGAAGGTTTCTCGCCCCTGCTCTAAATAAAGTTCAATTAATGAAATAAATTGTCAATTTGTGAATAATAAATACGTTAAGACCATCAAAACTGATTTAAAAATAGCATATTAAGCGATAAGCTTACATAAAAAACAATAATATAAGTTTTTGGTCGTTAAAGTTCAAATACAGATAAATACAGATTTTTTCATGAGGCCGATACAGATTTTTTAAAAAACCATCTGACAACCCTGCCCACAACAATAACTGACTACGAGTTTTCAATAATTGCATTTTTAGCAGAATTGAATTTGGCCTTTAGAATTCTTGTTAGGCTTTTATGTAGATTTAACCAGTAAATCAAATCCAAAAGCTGAATCTAAAATTGAAGGAGTGATGTTGCATTTTTTCAAGGTAAGTCGAAGTTGTAAAAGGATTCCAATCTGAAAAAAAATTTATATAAGCATAATCCGTTAACATCTTAACATTTTTATTAAAGAAAATTAGTAATTCAGCATTAAGATTTGTTATTCATCAGATGCATTATAAGAATTTTGACTCAGAGTTCAGATTTCAGATTTAGATTTCAGATTCAGGTTCAGATTTCAGATTCAGATTTCAGATTCAGATTTCAGATTCAGATTTCAGATTCAGATTTCAGATTCAGATTTCAGATTCAGATTTCAGATCCAGATTTCAGATTCAGATTCAGATTTCAGATTCAGATTTCAGATTCAGATTTCAGATTCAGATTTCAGATTCAGATTTCAGATTCAGATTTCAGATTCAGATTTCAGATTCAGATTTCAGATTTCAGATTCAGATTTCAGATTCAGATTTCAGATTCAGATTTCAGATTCAGATTTCAGATTCAGATTTTAGATTCAGATTTCAGATTCAGATTTCAGATTCAGATTTCAGATTCAGATTTCAGATTCAGATTTCAGATTCAGATTTCAGATTCAGATTTCAGATTCAGATTTCAGATTCAGATTTCAGATTCAGATTTCAGATTCAGATTTCAGATTCAGATTTCAGATTCAGATTTCAGATTCAGATTTCAGATTCAGATTTCAGATTCAGATTTCAGATTCAAATTCGGATTTCTTATTCAGATTCAGATTTCGGATCTAGATTCAGTTTTGAGATTCTGAATTTCGATTTCAGATTGAACCTGCCGGAAAATTATCAATTTTTTCAGCAGAATCTATAATGATAAAGCAATCGAACTAGCAACTACATCATCTGTTTTGTACACCGACTCAACCGACGTGTTAACTGCCTTGGCATCCGGAATCACATATCCAATCATTCAACACATACTATACAGCAAAAACCTGAAGTACGTTACAATGGTCTGGATTCTGGAGTCACGCGGTTATTTCCGAAAATGAAGAGACTGATCGACCTGCGAACTTGGGCAGAAATGGAGAGAGACACATAATAAAAATACCTAAAGCGGGACGCGCTAAAATGGTTGAAAAAGTAATTGAAGCTGCAGCATGTTCGAAACAGCATATAAAACTAAGAAGTTAAACTGACAACGGAGAAATGAAACGATGTGAAACATGGGGAATCAAGCTGACGGTGAAAGAATAAATAAAACATACAAAAAACAAGAAAAAAAATTTCAGATTTAGATTTCAAATTTAAAAATCTAAATTTAGATAACAGATTCAAATTTTAGATTCAAGTTTCGATTTAAAATTCAGATTAAGATTTTAGATTTCAAATTAAGATTTTCAATAAGTAAAGAAAATTTTTCCTCATACCCTTGGGTATTACTTCCTCACGGAAATTTGATCACGTTACGACTAAAACTAGAGCTTCTTGAATCCATGTGGTAGAAATTCGTTATTTCTATAATAAAATTACATCTTTCTAATTTCTAGAAACTGTTAAACTTGCAAACAGTTTGTGTGGCTGTGGACACACAAAGCACGGAAGAACTGTTCGGATGAATGGAAACACCTTCGTATTGAATTTAAGTAATATCAGTTCCAAATTTTATTCCATATAGGTAATTGTTCACAATATTGTCTTATAGCCGCCGATTTATCCTCTCTAAGGCACTCCAAAGAATAACTGGTACATTTGGTTAAAAAAACAAATTTCACACCAGCTAAGGACTGATGCGAACCGTTTTTTTTCGGACTCCAATCCCAAGCTGGTAATTTTGGCAATCTCTAGATCATTATCAGGTAATAGGTAGGTACCTAGGTAGTTTATGAAGTTTAGCAAAAATTAAAAACAATTTCACGTCACGAATGTTTGATCTTTGGAACAAATTATTTAGGTTTATCTCCAATTTCTCTATTACTACTACATGAAAGTAAAAACCTACTCGAATCAGTTCAAATCTTAAAGGATTGTTATTAATTTTGACCTTATGTTCTTGACTTTTTTTTACAGTTGCCAATTTGTATAAATCAAGGTGGATGAAGTAGAAGGCAGTTTCTGATAGTTTTGTTTTTGCCACAGTTAATTTTTTCATCGGGGGGATTCGGTAGTTATATTTTGTGTTGTTTCTATTCTTATGTTTAACGACTAATTCTTAAAGGCTGACTAGAACTAGCCAGGTTCACTTTAATTGGTACTATCGTGTAATAAGTGTATCAAAAACTACGTCATAAATAAACTTATTCTCAACAAACCGACAGTTTTCAGAAAAGCAATGTTCAGTTTCTGTTACGACACATGTACCAAGTTAAAACAAAACTATTCATTGTTTCTAAACTTTCACTACAGCTTAAAATAATATTAACATATTTTTTGTTCCTAATTTTCTCTCTAAACTCTAAACAAAAAGGTTTATCAAGTCTTATGCGTTTGGATTTGCTACATCGTTTTTTGTTTTGTATAAGCCTGGCATCTGAAGAAACTTCCCTCGCTGATCATTCGCTGTAACTTGGTTCCGGACCATGGAGCAGGTCCTCGTCAATTCGTCATTAACCGTTGTTGTTTGGATGGCGGTATAAAGGCCATTATTTTCTTGTAAATAAATATGTGCACAGTGTTTAGTGCTTCGATGTTGTAGTGGTGTCGACACAATGCGTGCTGTTATTGTTAATGGGACTGGGTTCGTCGCAGCTCCTCGAAATGTCCCTGGGCCATCAGCTGTCCCGACTCGGCAACTTTGGCACTTTCTTGGACCACGGGATGGGGAATGGACAGTTGTATTGCAGCGGTACCGGACCTCGCACGTTCTTTTCGAAATAACGGAAAATGAAGAACCACCACTCGCGGCCGATGTAGTTGTTGCCGTTTTGCTGAAACGATTGGTGAGTGAACAAGTAAAATTAATGAATATTCTTATCTAGGAATATTTCCGGTAGAAATTGATGACTTTTGTGTGTTTTTATCGATACTAACATAATAAATTTTATTTGGATTGTTTTTCAAATGGAACATGACTCCAGATTGAAATATCTTGTTACAATAATTTATCAACGTTTCTCTTCATAAACCCAGTTTTGTGGATTTGTCTTTTCTAATTCGTCATTATACACCATCACTTGAACCGGAAGTTTTGAATTTTGAACATGTCAACATTCAACGGTTTTTCACCACATGGCGAGGAAGGTACTAATACAGTACTGCACTCTTGCGGTGAGTAGTGGCAACAGTCAATGTGACCGTTAGCATGAACTATAGCGATTTTCTTATTTGATGAAGAACAGCGGGAAAAGATCGAAATTCAACGGAAAGATTAGAAAGCTTAATTATAATACACAAAATAAAATCATATTTAACTGAATTTGCATTTATCTACCTAGCTTGATTCTAACATGATTTTCTTCAAATCATTTAACATTGAAATCTACAGTCTCATGTAATATTTCTAGAATCATTAACGCTAACATATATAAGTAATTGACTTTTCCTGAAATGAGAAGCTTAGCAATTTTGAAAACGAAAAATTATCAAACAATGTTTTCCTAGACCTGTGTGAATTGTAACTGACAGACTACGTTAAAGTTATTGAATTACAAATTCCAATTCGGTAATGAAAATTACAGGAAGGACTGATTACAAAATAGAATCCCAGAAACATAAAACCACATGTTCATACTTATCTGGGGTTTATATGAAAACTTCAAAATCGCTTAACGTTAGCTGAGAAAATGCATAGCATCTTTAAACAACGCAAATTATCTAACAAATTAAACTAAATGAACGAAAATAATAACATAAAGGGATCTGTGTTTGAATTTTTAAAAAATGAAGAATCACACGAAAAACCACTTATAGAATTTTTGAAAAAATGTGACATCTATAAATTACTGTTAATCTTCAACAAGACACGAATGCAACAAGGATGGTAAAGTGTCATTAATAAAACCTTAAGAACGAAAATAATGAATTAATTATGAGACGCTAATGATTTCTACAAACTCTGTACAATTTAATAGCAATGATAAGCGCAGGTAGCATACCTTCAACAGTAAACTGTTATTCGCCAGCGTATGGTAGGTCCAGAAGAGCCGTGTCGTCACGTAGTACGCAATTAACACGTCCACGGTGTAGTGGCCGTGAGCGAGCAGAACCATCGTCACCCCGGTCAAACTGGCGCACCACGCCAACCAGTGTAGGATCCAAAACTTCTTTGGCGAATCTGCAACAAAGAAAGATACCGGTAGTAGAACGGTTAATATACTTAATTATTTATTCCTTCTCGATCGCGCAACTTACACTCGGCGATAATCAGATAACCCATCACCAGCGTGACGGTGTGGCCACTGTAGATGTAGTCCCCGCAATAGGTGTGCTTGCCGTTGATCGACAGCCCGAAGCCGGAAATGAGCTGGAAGGCGCGCTTCACGATCACCAGCGGGGTCGTTACATTTGCTTTCGGACTGCAGTAGTAGTTGGTGTTCGAAATTGGCAGTACCGTCACGTACATAGTGATCGAGCGCATAAAATATAATATGGACATCAGCAGGAATATCCGTCGCATCACTATGAACCTATTTGTTGTTCGGGAAGAAAAGAAGCTATTTCCACTTTGTCTTAATAGAGCTATTATACCGCACTGACCTGTGTTTGTGGAAAGTGATCAGCACCACACACGAGTTTACCACAACCATGATGAGAATTTCGCTTACATCGAGGGCCCAGCCCTGCTGCGGTATGTTCTCCAGTACCACATCGGGCAGCGGGCCATATCGATCGCGATCAGGTACTCGATCGTGGACCATCGCTAGCGATACCGTGGCCAGGAAGAAATTGCAGACTAGAACAAACAACGCCACACACGTTTTCCATATTTCTTTCGGAAACCGTTGCTCATCCCTTAGCGGTATGGGGACGTCTATTTTGATCATGACGGCATCCCCTTGCTGAGCCAAAGGACTCCCCCGTCCGGTTGGACTGTGTGTTGGGGAGGTTTGCTGCTGCTGATGGTATGGATTGCTTCCGTTGCTCCCGTATCCATATTCATATGCCTCGGGAACTTCCTGCAAAAAAGGCAAAATAATTGAAAAATTAGTTTAATTGAGAATCGGTTTTAATATCACTTTTGAAAGTTATTGTTATTTCTTTCGTTACATTTGTAACTTTGAGTGTTGTTCAGGTTATTTCCCAAACTTGCTTATTTCAAAACTACCGGACAATTTTTGCATTTTTAACTTGGTTTTTATTTCAGTGCAATGTAGTTTGTATTTTTGTGCAGGTTATCCTTCCGAATTCCGAACTTCCGGAATAAAATCAAACAACTTTACGAAGTTAACATGTTTAGATCTCCCGTTCATGAATTTATTTAACTTAAATGCAAAAATTTGTTTTCCAAAAATTTTTTTTCGTGATCAAAAGTTATCGAAAAAGAAAAAAATCCGGAATTCTGGGTGTATCCGAAAGCTTCGTGTCGGCGCTTCTTCTTGGTCAGCCGTCGCATTTGCTTCGTTTCCAAGGTAACTGGCGGATCCACTACCCCCAGCACAGGTAATTTTTTTCATCACACCACCCGTTGCGCATCGAAGCGTGCCTTGCGAAATTTCCAATTTTCTCACAAAATATTCAGATTTTCTTAAACGAATGATGGCTGCTGAGTTTCCAGCTGAAGGTGAAATTTTGCATCAAATGACCGGAGGGGATCCAAGCAGCAGTCCGATCAAGCGAAAATCCCTTTCGGAAGAGCAACCTGGTAAGTTTGGTTTGCGTTGTTTTGTAGAAATTTATTAGAGAAAATTTTCAAACGGATCGTTCCGTCCAGCAGCTGTCGGGGAGTTTGGTTTCGATTCGGTGACGTCAACCGATGCCGGTTGCCAGATAAAGTGTGCCAATTGTGACCAAATTTTCACGCCGGAACAGTTTGACGAGCATGTTTGTGAGTACGACGAAAGCAAGAAACGGATTGAGCCGGGGCATATCCTGGAAGGACACCCCTGTTTCCGGCAGCTGGAGGAGAACATCGAACAGTGGAAGAAGCTTATCAAGAAGAGTGTTGGGCGACCGGCTTCCAATCCGGGTGGTACGGGTGAGCGTGACCGCCGGAAGAAGGGGAAAGATGACCTCAGGGAACTGCATCCCTGTAGCTATTGCGATAGGAGATTTGTACATGAGTCTGGGCTGTCGAAGCACTTGGGAAGATGTCATCCGGATAAGTTGGAACCGGTAACCAAACAACCGAAGGTTCAGCACTCGAAAAAGGAACAGTCGGGCGAGCCATTTAAGGTATGTTTGAAATGCACCAAATGTGGGTTGATATTCAGCACCGTTGACAAACTGATGGAACACATGGACAAAGTCGATTGGGAAGGTGAACTGGAAAAATCCGATGGTATATATATGCAGGATGCCAAGCTTTGCTTGCGTATGTCGATCCGTGTCGTCATCCTGACGACGATTTTCCAATGTGAGTTCTGTAGCAAGTTTTTTTCGGACCTTCCTTCGTTGTATCAACATGAAGCCAAACACGATCCGACTTCCGGCTATGAATGTACTCTTTGCGAAATCAAAATACATTCAGTAAAAGATATTATCTTCCATCGTCTGAACGAATGTGTTTTCCGAGAATCATGGAACAAAGAGTTCAAAAGTCTTTCGACTTACTTTGCCTGTAACGTTTGCGATGAACAGTTCGAAAGTTTACTGACTTTGTACGAGCACCGATACGCCAACTTCCACCTCTTCCCTCGAATGTCTCGAATCGATGAGACGGAAACGGTGCCGACCCTAAAGGTAGGCTGTGAACTTTGCTCAGTCAGTTTCGATAACGCCGAAGCTGTCTTTTCCCATCATAATGATATGCATGTACCGAAAAAATCAACCACCATCGGAATGCGCCGTCAAACGAACACCGACAAGTCCAAAAGCACTGCTTCAGACTCCCCTTGCTCGAGCACCCGGCCCTACCTGTGCGAATTGTGCGGAAAAACGTACACCCAGTCGAGTCACCTGTGGCAACATTTGCGCTTCCACAACGGAATCCGCCCCTTTACCTGTCCGGAGGTCGGTTGTAATCGCAGCTTTACCATCCGACCGGATTTAAAGGATCACATTCGCAAATGTCACACCGGGGAGCGGCCTTATCATTGTACCCAGTGCGATAAACGTTTCCTGACCGGGTCCGTTTACTATCAACACCGGTTGATTCACCGCGGGGAACGTCGCTACGGATGCGACGAATGCGGCAAACGGTTCTACAGAGCCGACGCTTTGAAGAACCATCAGAGGATTCACTCAGGTACTGTCTTATTTTATAAGTTTCTCATCCTTACCTTTTTTGTATTTAATTTGTAATGTTCATAAATTTTGAAATTTTCACCTTCAACAGGTGAAAAGCCATACGCTTGCATGCACTGCCCCAAACAATTCAGGCAGCGTGGCGATCGCGAGAAGCATATTCGCGTCAAGCACTCGGTCGGAGAGTTTTCATCGGTTCAGATTGGGGGTGCCCTTTACGAGGGCACTCCGGTATCGAGTCGGGCCAGAGGAAAACGTCAGTCAGGCACCGGCGGTCAGGCACGAGCCGTCACCAAACAACGTCAGCATGTCACCGCATTCGGAACATCCAGACGGCGCCTTTCCGAAGATAGCATGCTTGCTAACGATTCATCGATGGATTTTGCCGAAGAGGGTGCCCTTCCGGCTAGTTTGTTTGAACCAATTTTGCATGACATTGAGATGCTTTAGTATTAAGATTTCAACTCATCACATTTTTAACTTTTTTTTTCTCAATGTATCATTACGAGACAAACTTTTCTGAACTTTCTCCATGAATTCTTATCCACCGTAGCATTACTGCATTGTCCAAACTTTACTCTAATTCTAATCTTGTAATAAAACCGCTTTAGTCATAAAACAAGGAAAAAGAGTGCATTAACTTTCGGTACGCAAAAAAAAAACAACACGTCAATATGTTAAAGTGTTCTCCAAACTCGTCAACAAGTCGACGACGATGTTCTGTGTAATATTTCGTCTTCCTCTTTCTATTCTAGACGGTTGACTGGGTCAAAAGAGATTACACCCAAACAACAAGACATCTCAAGGCTGCTCCCAGTAGTGGCCCCGCGCGTGCTTCGTCATGGAATTCAAAACATAACTGACCACGGTCACACGATGACGGGGGTGGAAGCGACTTCCATTTGCTCAGTTGCTACATAACTTCGGTGAGTACTGAGTTTTCCATACATCTGGTAAAGCAAAAGTTGAAACTGACTAACAGCTTGAGACAGTAACAGCTGACTATTGAATTTGGTTACGTTAGTGTTGGAATTTCATAATATTATAAAAATATTCAAGAATCAAGGTACTTTTGCTCAGTTAAAAATATCTTACCCTGAAGTAACTAATACGACTTCCAATTGCATCATCACTCGTCCCACCAATTCCGTGAACATTGTATTACCTAGATGTTCGCAGTGCCTTGTAATAGCAACAACTAAAAAACGGCCACTAACGTCCCAACTCGTGGAAATAGTAAACATTGAATGAATGGATGCACATCCTCGAGCGAAACGTTCCGTCGTGATAGGTACAAACAAGGAAGGCAAATCTTGTTAACGAAACTGATTAGAACAACTACCTATCTTCATTGTGCATAGGTCCATCTATACGTTGACCGACCAACGAAGGGTCTTGCTGTCAGTGATGAGCTGTTGTCAGTAAACACGAAACACGCAATTCGGTCGGTCGGCGATAGCGACTCGGAAAAGGGATGGTGCTAATCCGTTTTAAATTCATTATCATGGTTTTGAACGCGCGCGATGTTTTGCTGGTTGTTTTTTGCTCTAGGTTTATTTATAATATCTATTTACAATTACACCAAGGTCAGGTGTAAAATGGATGATTGAGCTTGTCAGGCTTGGCCAAAGAAGCCGGTTGGTAATAAACAGAACATATTTTCCGCGATCTGTTGATGTTATGGCTAGTTATTTTGGCATGATATAGTCTGTGTAGGTTGGGACTTTTTT
The DNA here is from genome assembly GCF_029784155.1 of Uranotaenia lowii. Taxonomy (NCBI): domain Eukaryota; kingdom Metazoa; phylum Arthropoda; class Insecta; order Diptera; family Culicidae; genus Uranotaenia; species Uranotaenia lowii. The sequence goes on from NC_073692.1 coordinate 133,568,858, forward strand.
TTAAATTTATTGAAGAAACTGGTTGTAATTGTCGGAGTGGTTTGATTTTAAAGCTTTTAGGAATATTTTAGAATCTGGCAGGGGATCAGAATCGAATTTCTCTGCCAATTGAAAGCACAAAAAAAATGCCTCAAAGTTTTTTGAGAAAATCACAGAATGAAGTTTCGAATTTCAAATCACCTTCCTCGATATCACCCCATTAGAGAACGCGGCAGACAATAATGACTGTTGGGGCAGCAAAGTTTTCACACCCTCGTGAAAAATGGGGCATATTAATTTACTGTGCTGTGACTAGTAATAAGTGGGTAGATAGATAGATACCCTTAGGTATAGGTTATTTGCAACGACGACTGACTTGTTTCGACCTATTAGAGGAAGAGAAGAATATCGACTAAACGGGGTGACAAGCGGGTGTAATTTAGAACATCACCTTCGGAAAAGAAAACGTTTTCATTTACTAATGACTGGAAAATACTAACAAAGATAGCCATCACCATTGGCACGTGGTGCGCATTTTTAATCGTCGTTTTTCGTTGCGCAGTTTACTTTGAGTTCACTTTTTCCTTTAACTGAAAATGAGGTGCTAATTTATAGATCGAAATTACCACGCTGTGAAGACTGGAAATAAAATAGGTAGTCTAAATAATTAATAGATCCAAAATCATTACGTAAATTGTTATTCAATGGAAAAGAAACATTCTTGGAAAATGTTTGAAAGTAGAAGAATCAAAGTCTTTAAATTTCTTCTTTAAACTATCACTTAGTTTTCATTTTAGGCGCCAGCTTTCTTCAGCTATTTAAACGCTACAAAAAATGTTGAAGGATCAAAGTTAAGTCATGCTTAAGAACAGAACATTGAAAACACAGATTCAAAATTTAGAATGTAATAATTCCATAACAAATCTAATAAAACTGTCATAAAATAAAATTTAAACAACTCAAAAGTAGCGCACACAATCGGTTGGTCACCTCAAGTACCTCTAGAATGCTTTTAATGATTATGAGTGATGGCAGCCAACCATGCCCCGCAGTCACAACAATTTGAATGGAATGGACGTGTGCCAAACAGTAGATTTTGACCGTTTGGCATCGACGGGTCCCTCGTCGTTCAAAGGAAAAATATCGTGGACGATTTGCGATGGTGCCTACTGCTAACCAACGAACAGATGGGCGCGCAGTTTTTGTACTCAGTTAATAAAAATATGTCCCACCAGATGATGATTGTCATAAATTAATATAACTGATTGTAACGCGCGTCATGGCCGTAGGAACGGGGGGGGTTTTGGGGGTTAAACCCCCCCCATGAGGGTCCAAAAAAGCAAGTGAGGTATTATACTCTACACTCAAAATTTTGAAATCATAATCAAATTATAATAATAGCGAGAAGTTTTTCAAGAGTAACAATCTAGACTAAAACCTAAAGCCAAAACCTCAAAAACCCATCCCAAGTTCAAAATTCAGCTACAGTTACTCAAAACTTTCTCACTTGTTCAAAGGTTGCCAGAATTTTTTCATCACGTATTAGGGCCAGATAAATCCGGGCTAATTTATATAAAAACCTTGCTAAATCCGGGTAATTGATTGAAAAAATTGTCGACCAAAATCCGAGCAATATCCGGGTAATTTTGGACAAAACCCAGGAATTACTTATCAAAAATCAAGAAAAAAAAAGATGAAGAAACCAAAAATTTGGACGCATAAATGGAAAAAATTCAAACACAATTTGTTTTTTTTTTTTTATTTGATTTGAGAATGAGATTTAAGCCGGGCAAAATCCGGACTTTTCTAATGAAATCCGGGCAACCGGGTCGAACCGGACTTTTCCCTAATTTTATATTAATCATCCAGGCCAACCCGATTAAAATCGGCCAATCTGGAAACCTTATCTTGGAATTCAGGTCTGAATACTAAATTCAAAATTAAACCCATTTCCATTTTTGAGGTTCTGGTTTCATATCCCCACAGCCAAAATTGTATTTCTACATATTTTCGTTTTTTGGATTCTGTATCAATTTTAGGATTCTTGATTTTCAGTTCGAATAATCACAAGAAATTGGGAATGAAAAGCTGTTTTTAAATCCTGGTCAAATTTGGTTTTGCATTTCATATCAAATTTGAATCATGTTTTCGAAAATCTTATGCATTTTCTATGTTTAGATAAAAGATTTCCGAATATGAAAAAAAATTGTTTTACATTCAAATTTGAAGTTTTTAAAGCTCTTAAGTGGAGATCCGAAATTGAAAACTTAGATTTAGATTCATCATTTGAAATTCACCTTCTAATTCAAATTCACAAAACAGATTAAAAACAAATAATTGAAATAATGAATGAAGATTAAATCAACTCAACAGAATTTAAATAAAAGATTCACGAATGAGTGCTCTTAAAACGGCTTACAAAATTCTGATCTGTAATTAAGATTCGTAAAACGTATGTTTTGTACATTTCAGAAATCGTATAGAAATTCGGAAAGAGATTCAAAGTTCAATTTTTGAAATCAGGTTCAGAATTCAGGTTCAAAATTTAGAAAAAGATTTAGCTTGTGAATGAGTTTTTCAATCATCTAAAAATCACAATTATAATGTTTATTTTTTTGTTTTGATCACCGCACTTCCTAATGATCCTTTTGCTTCCTTTTCTTTTTTTAGTAATGATCACCGAGAAACATCAATAAAAAAAAATCGTAAATTTAAGGTAGAAATTGAGTTAATTTTCTAAGTTTTGTTTTATGCAATATATCCCAAATAATATTTAAAAAAACCATCCACACGATTTTCATAATGGAATTGATTCTTTATGAAAAATATTTGCTGTTAAAGAAATGTGTACCTGATCTTCACGTAAAATATTTGCACAAAATTTTATATTTTCCCGGTGTATTTTAATATTTTCACGGTGTATTTTTTAACATTATCAATATTGTAGTTTTTAAAAGCCAAGTTTCAAAATTAAAACATAATTTAAGTTAAAGTTTACACCAAGCAAATTTGATCCGATTTTTTTATCTCTTACTGTCTGTTGGGAAAATTTGATTTATTTCATCAAAAGTTAGAAACTTGGAACTTGCAAAAGAGTTTGGAAGATTGGGCTTGTTTGAGTTGATCATAATTTTTTTTTTAATGGCAAGCTTCTTAAAAAAGAGCTTATTTTATGCTTAAATCAAATAACTTTGATCTACCAGACCCTTGAACAAATTCAAACATTTTACCCATCGTTGAAAGCAATTCCATATTTTGTTTCTAAGAGTCTTATTATAAAAATTTAGCTCACCTTTTAGGCTAAGGACCACTTTTTTAAATTTGATACGAAAACTATTAACGAGTACTTAAAAATAAATAATCATATAGATACAAACATAATTTCTTTGAATTTTTGTTTGTATTCGTTTATTGTGGGAAAAAAATATAGGTAAAAGTCAGTCACTAAAACCCCCCCCATGAGTCGGTTCTTCCTACGGCCCTGACGCGCGTCAATGTGCCATTTTACGTCGAGGGTGCGGGACTAATTTTCAGACATTTTTAGGGATTTGATTTAATTTTCTTTACTGATAACTGTCGGATCTTAACGGCGAGGGAATTTAAGAAGAGGAGTTCCAACTTTTCTGAACTGTTCATTTATTCTTGCCCATTGCCTTTCAAACTAACAATTGAAAATTCGACCTAAGCGCTGGTGTGGTCTAGTGGATATGCTGGCGCCAGTCTGGTAACCCAGGCGTACTGGGTTCGATTCCCGGTATCGGCAAGAAAAACTTTTGGGTTCGAATCCCATAAGTTGCCGACAGGTGAGATGCTTGGGGAGAAAGTAGAGGCCAGTCTCGAACCCACTCTTGTCCTTCCTCCAACTGGTATCAGGAGGGGTTGGTTTATTATCTTGAACTGCATTCTGTCCATGTCCAGCCGGAATGGATATAATGAAGTGCTTGATGGTCTAACCAACGTCTCATGATCGCTTACTATTCGACGCTGCCTATTTTTCTTCGCCAAACTATCTCTAATTTTCATTTCCAGCGTCAGCTCCCCGATCTATTAAAACGCCACAAAAAAAAATTGACAATTTGACCTAGTTTGGGTAAAAGCTTTGATTTTTTTGGTAAAATTTTCCTACTCTGAAGGTAATCATCATTTCCTGTTATGTTTATAAAAGCTCAATACATTATTATATTTCTTTTTTTTTGATGCCATCAGCATTGCTTTTTTGTCAAAAATTTGTTGCTACGCAAATTCTGTATTCTGCACACTATTAATTTTTTGGTGTAAATTTATGTCAAAAAGGATGCACAAAAAAGAAGCATCACTTTTGACATAAAATTACACTCGAAAAAGACAGAAACGCTTGAAGCCATAAATTATCGAGACATAAAATAGAATCATTAATGATGTAATTTTATGTCAAACTTGATGCACATAAATAAAACTGCCCATTTCACGTAAAATTACATTACATTTGACGTAAAAATATAGAACCATAAATTCAGGGATGTTTTTCAGAGAATGATAATGACCTGTTTTCAGCCTAATAAATTTGATTTATTGAGATCGTGTTAAGTTAGATAACCGTGCAAAATTTGACTTAAAACTAAGGACAACTTTAATTGGCATATGTATGTATAATAATAAAAATTATACATTTCTCAAGGTATGAGCCGTTTCAAATAAATTATAAAAAATATGCCTAAAGCAAATTTTGATCATCAGTTGTGAATTGACAGATTTGTCGGATGGTTAAACAAATGTTGCCTATACAAAGGTGTCGAAGGAATCGTTTTTACATTCCATAATTTATAAGAACCAACATCAGCTCCTAGTATATTAAAGATAATGTTGTACATTATCGTTCCTTAACCACTATACTGCCGTTTTAAGCAAGAATGTCCCATATGACTTTTGGGTCATTTTCACTTTTTTGCTGGAAACGGTCTCATTTAGTGTTGACTTTCGAATAAAAACACAAACAAGTATACTTTGTTCTGAACTTATACGAAATTTTCATCAAGGTGGTTGTCTCTATGTTGATAGTTCTACGCAAGAATGTTTGGTTTGAGGGCGCAAAATTCTATGAAAAATGCAAATTTTATCAAAAAATTGTCTTAAGATGAGTTCAAACTGTTAAATTTAATGTTATTCACTGAAAAAAACACTAAAATAGAGGGCAGAGGAGGAACGAGAAGCCTTGAGTGTTTTATTCAGAGAAATTTTCACTAAAAACTTTTCGGTAGGCACTACTTACAAGATCCATACTCAACTATACATTTTTATAAACAAAGAGGAACGTTTTTCTCAAATTACGGTTTAACATGAGTTTTTGGGAAAAAAATAAATTACGCAAGCTTTTAAAATGATAGAAAAATGGTAGCCGTGTGACAGTTTTTCGTAGAACTAACATCGGCATGCGTTCTGATTCTACGCAAAAGTGTCACACGGAGCATTTTGGCTCTAATTTGCTGTTTTTTGTTGTAGGAAATGTATTTTTTTTGGCAGAAAACATTGTAAAATGATTAACTTGAACTGTTCACTACGAAAAAACTGTCGGTGAATTTTTAGTTTGAGAGAAAAAATGGAAATATAGCTGATATTTCAATCGCGTTCTTCGTTTGCACGTTTTTCCACATGGGACAATCTTGCTTAGAACGGCAGTATAATTAACACAAAAATGACAAATGGTGACATAGTGCTTCTAAAGTCATATCGCTGCTCATTAAATATTATTATTTGATGACAGTTTTTGGAAAAACTTACTAATAGTTTTTGCCATTTCCTTGTTATACATAACATTTGAATTTAGATCACTGCAATATTTTAATCTTAAGTTGCAATATTTCTCTAATATTTTTCTTAAATACAGTCGAGATTTTAAACATTATGTAACATATGGCTGTCTTCTCTTGCCACTAGATTTAGAAATATTAATGAATATACTATGCAACATTGGTTTCGATTTTGCTTCCAACGAATTCATTATTGTTATGTACATACTTTGCGTTGAAAGGAGTCACCGTCCGATGGACACTATATCCACTGCTATACCTTCCAAAGAAAGTAATGCCAAGGCAGTCAGGGCAGCGTAATCTAGCCTCTTGGTATGTCTTCGCATAGCTGGACCCATTCACTGTACGTTTCAAATTTGTATCACGATTGATGCCTAGTAGAAAGATACGAAAATTTGATTTAGATTTTTTGATACTAGGTATTAGTGTATACATTGTCTTGATTTTCGTATGGTGTAACGAGTCCTGGATCATTCGTTGGGATGGGGGTCGCCCTACTCTCTGTGACCAACAAATGGTTCAGAACCTGTTACACTATCCGGAACCTGTTACACTATCCCGACATTACTCACCTCTTTTCTTCTACTGTTGATGGCAGAAAATACACATTTTACGGCGAACATATATCTACGCAAATTTGTTCCCACAGCTTTTTTTTAAACACAAGCACCTCTTCGATGAAAAACAAAATTCCAAGACAAAATTTGAGGTGCTCAGAGCCAAAGGGGTATAAGTGCTACACCATCTGTGATAACGGAGAAAACTCGCTCCAAAGTTTCTGAGTTGCACAATTTTCCATATATGTTTCGAAAACTTCAAGTTTCTCAAAATTTAAAAACCTCAAGTGTACACCAAAATTATATTTAAGTACAAAGAATCTTTTAGCATCATTTAGTTCAAATTTGATAATTTTCGCACTTGTACCACTTTGGCTCTGAATACATCGTCATTACTGTTATGGAATTGATGACAGCTTCACAGTAAAATTCATAGACATCAGAATGTACTGCAGAATTAGAAGACTACATTTTGGCGTATTTCAATCCAAGATAAAAAAAAACAGAAATTGGTGAAATTCATTCTCGTATATATGAGGAGTAAACATTTTGGCATTTTCAAAGACAAAGTTTTAATGAATCCTATAATTACTAGATGATAATAAGTCATGCTTAAAAATGGTGTGGTATAAGAACTATTTGTTGACATTGCGTCTTTGCTCGCCTTACGGCTTTAACTTTTTTCATTCATAATGAAACCTTCAAGATACTGTCAACAATTGAAATGAAACTCTTCGTTTGGCAAATACAGAGGGTTCTGCTACACACAGCACATCGTTAGAATTCATGGCTTATTAGAAACTGATGAAACTTTCTCAAGGAATATGAATACGCCTAGATGTTGATCTCATATACGGGAATGGATCACGCGGGTCGTTTGGCTTCACATTAGCGATTTACCTTCTTGCGCCAAAATATTAGTTCACATTTGAGAATGAAATTTACGATTATAACTAAATGTGTTTTTCTACCATTCATAAGGTATTAAACTGGATTTAAACCAGAAGTCTTCGAATTAAGTTTTTCATCAGCGAGTCAGATTCTTCTACCAAAAATGTTGACGGACGAATTGCCGTAGTTATGTGGCCCGCGTAGTTTTAATTTTTTTACCAATGTAACGATGAACATCTGGAATCCTTTATGAGCGAATGGAAGAGTTGTTCCTTAAAAATAAAAATAAAATGAAGCAGTATTTTACATAGAAAATGCAATCACTTACGGAAAAATATACCTGGTGGTCACTGAGTGGATCAATTAACCTTTTGGCATTGGCTTCAGATTCAACCTCTAGTGTTGGAATTGGGTTCTGCCGGCCATTCGTTCTCCTCCTTCGGTAGAGTCGAGCGTCACAGAACACCTTCTTCCGTTGCATCAGTTGCCATTTGGGTAAGTAGCGGCTGAGTATTTGAAGAGCTAAAACTAGAACAAATCAAAATAAACCTTTCTTTCAGATTTTTATTGACAATTCTTTTCAATAAAGCCTACTCTACGTCTTGGTGACCGAAAATGGATCACTGTATCCTTTTGCATCTGTTTCACGGATCTGAAACGTTCGGATGCATAGCGAAAACAACCTTCAACCGCTGGTAGAATAAATTCGAAACTATTGTTCTGGCAACTTCAGCAAAAAAGAATACAGAAATAAACTCACCTGGAACCTGGAACCTTCAAGGTGCTCTCTATCTTTTTTTCGATTGTGATTTGTTTTCCATCACTAATAACAATTCGATTTATTTCTTGTCAAGAAGCGAGATTATCGGTGTCGTTCAGTTGAAAGATTGCTCTAATTTGATATGTCATGAATGTATGTGTGTGCATTAGGTTTGAAGTGATGTAAAATTAGATCTTTCATTCATTAGGTCTGAACAAATTTAGGTGTTTAAGCGTTTCTAGCTCGTGTAATTTTAAAAATTTTTTGGTGTGTGTATCTGATTAATCACCATGACTTTTTATTCGGTTTCTCGCCAAAGATAAACCGTCCATTATCTTTTTGTAATCCCCCATGACTAATCCAGACTAAAACAGCGTCGTCAACAACTGGGGGCTCGAAAATCGAAATTTAGCCCCACCTACTCTTCTTAGTTAAAATTCAATGTGAAATATCTAACATAATAACTATTAAGGATCAGAATATATCAGATTCCTAATATAGACTAAGGATTGAACATTAACTTTCGAGAATAGATACGAAATTCGGAACGCATAGTCAAAATCACTCAATATGAACCAGATAATTTTGTTTCGATTGTATCTAGTTGCTTTAACATTTTTATGTAATTAGCGACTTTAAAATTTACTGTTTGGTTGGGAGTTTGGCATTGAAAAACCCATCACATTCACCCGATTTCAATGTTTACTCTTGGACTTAAACTCATTCGTCGTTCTACCGACTTAATTATGCTCAAGCAATGAAAAGGACGATAGCTTGGCCAGAGAAGGGTCTTCTATTTCGCTTGACGGTCTAGAACCTTTGATTCGATTATTCGTATTTTTAAGACTCAATTATCCAGGCATAACACATTGTTTTTATGAACTTTTCCTTTCCGTCTTGTTAATAAAAGTTGTATTTCAATTTTCTTTAAATATTTTTCACTTATAAGACTTTTATATCTATTCATTTATTCTATTCACTCATTCAAAGCGTCTAGAATTCTTGTATTTCAACCTTTTTATCCCTTTGAGTTTTTTTTTAAATTTATTTATTCTATATCCGATTTAAAAAAAAATCAACCCAATAAATTTTTCAAAAATTGATTTGAGTTTTTATATTTTTCAATACTGATTTGCTCCAATACGTGCATGCCACGTTAGATAGAATCGCTTTTTTTCAATTTCTTGGGTCCTGAGTCTTGATGTCTAACAAAATTTGTTTTGGTTCAAAATTCATTCACTAGCTTGTAACTTATACCTAAAGGAAACGTCTTTGAGATCGTTAGCTAAATTGTTCAGCAGAAAATATCATTTAAAGAATTTTAAATTTGGCACGAAAACGATTAGATAACTGGGTTCAAGAATAGAGAGAAAGCTCAAGCTCATGTATCAAAACAAAATATCAAATTTTCCCATACAAACCTTCTTAACCTTCCAAATCCGTTCGCTAAATATCCGTGTCACTGAACTGACTTTCGAACCCAAATGTGCCATTGAACGCACTCGCGCTATGACAGTTGTAGGATTCGGAGATGAGTTCGAATGTAGGTGAGAAGTGAGCTTTGGAGTCTAGGCGGGAAAAATAAAATCGAGTTAGCATTGTAAACAAAACAAAGATAGTGGAATTTCAATTAAAGTAGTTTGGTGATCCGAAGTAAAAAACTAAGGCTAATTAGTGCACAGTGGTTATTGTGAAATTTATATACTTACCCTAAATTTACGTGCTAAGGTAGGCCCAGAATGAAATTGGAATTGTGTAGCATAAATTCTAAATCAAAAATCAATCTCTATCTAGGCAATTGCAAGTACTTATTAGTACGGAAGGGTGCGAAGTAAAACTGCGCAGGAAAGTTGAACCCAGGTCACAATACCACGCAGCGAAGCGTTTTAAATTCGGAATCGCCAGCTCATACCAAACTCCAACTAAGGTGAGAAATCGATAGAGAAAATTGATTTATCTCTAACCTAGGTCTTTTAAGGTGTAGGGACTAGCGGAAGCGAAAGGCTGAAATCGAGGCAGAATAAAACGGTAGAAAGTTCACTAAACGTAAGATAACAAATTATAATTCAGAATTTTCTATTGTCCCTAATTGTAATTAATACCGTAGGAATTTAAAACGTGTCCCGGTAGAGCTTCGAACGGACAAATAAAAGGGAACGTTACGAATTTGAAAACGAACTTTCATTGTTACCGCGATCCGGAAGTAACAATTTACATTTTAAATTCGTTTACGAAAATGTCCGATTCAGCCAGCACCGCAGCCACTGCTGCCCCAAAAGGTAAGAGCTTAGCGAGTAGTTCCCCTAAGGCGAAAAGTGATACCGCCCCTCAACTCAAGTCCGTTGCTCTTGGCCCTAACACTGAGAACGGCAAATCGAAACCAGGCACGACAAAAACCAAAAAGAAAACCTCTTCCGAAAAACACTACCCTATAGCCAATAACAATACTAGCCATACTTCCTCCGCGAACACGGTCGTTAATGTCGGTCACAGTTGTGGAACCTGTAAGTCGGTCGATAACAGCCGGATGGTTCAGTGCGATGATTGTGATGGATGGAACCATTTTAGTTGTGTGGGAGTGAACCAAAGTGTGGAGAATAAAAAGTGGAATTGTGCTCAGTGCCAGGCGAAGAAAAAGAAGAAGACGGGTGCTACGAAGGTTGCCAGGAACACCGCTGCAGCGAAGAAGGTCGAAAAGTCGAAGCCGGAGAAAACCAGCGACGGGAAGAAGAACAAGACTCCATCTGCGCCAAAAGAGATGGAAGATTCTTTACCGAAGAAACCCGTGGGAACCACAAAACTAACCAAGGCAGCATCTGTTAAGTCTGCGGGATCGAGAAGGTCAGCGAAGGCGCATCTGGAGCTGCAATTGCAGAAACTCGAAGCAGAACAGAAGCTGTTAGAAGAGAAGAGGAAGCTGATGGTGAAACACTTCAGCATTCTGGAGGAGTTGGTCGACCTGGAGGACGAAGAAGACGCTGATGAAGAAGAAGTAGACGCTGATACCAAGGTGCAGAACTGGTTAGGCGCCACTGGTGGAAGGCGCCAAGAAGAAGAAGAGGAATCTCCTAGTGCGGATGAAGAAGAAGAGTGCTCCGATGACGAAGAAGAGGAAGAAGGTGGAGAAATGGATTCCAGCGATGATTCCGAGGAGGAAACGGTGACAGACAGCAGCGATGACTCTAGTGAGGACGAAAAGGGAGGAACTAACGAATCCAGCTTCAATCCGAAGGGTCGTTCTACGCCAGCAAAGAAAGGCGAAAGCAAGCGAAAAGACGCAACCAGTAGCCGGTTAACCTGTAACTTGACGCGCAATCAGCTCGCCGCTCGCCATGTTGTCGCTAAGGACTTGCCGTTGTTCTCAGGGAATCCCGAGGAATGGCCGATGTTTTTCTCCACTTTTGAGAGCACGACCCGGATGTGTGGCTACACAGACGACGAAAACATGATTCGACTGAGGAACTGCCTGAAGGGAGATGCGTTTGCTGCCGTTCGAAGTTTTCTTCTCCATCCGAAGACAGTGAACAGGGCGATGGATGCGCTCAAGTTGAAGTTTGGACAGCCGAGGTTTATCATCGAATCCCTGAAAGACAAGGTTCTTGCCATTCCACCGGTCGACCCTGAGTCGATGAACGCGATGGTCGATTTCGCGCTGGACGTCCAGAACCTGACAGTGACGATCGACGCCTGTGGTCGGAAGGAGCTCAAGCAGGATGCTTCGTTGCTGAACTCACTGGTTTCCAAGCTTCCGGGACCAATGCAACTACAGTGGGCGAAACACTCCAGAAGTATTCGGAAGGTCAACCTGAAGACGTTCGGCAAGTGGATCTACGAAATAGGCGAAGACGCCTGTCTGGTTTCGAAGCCGCGTCAGACCAAAGCATCGTCTCACAACCAGGAGCCACGCAGGAGAACTAAGGCATACGTGAATGCTCACGTTGAGCACCAAGGGGAGTACCACGCTCATTTGCCAAGAGGTAGTACATCATCAGCCGGTGCCAGAAGAGCCTACCCCACAGCGTGCATTGTCTGTAGGGGATCTTGTGCATCTCTTGCGAACTGCCAAGGCTTTCGGGAGTTGTCATACGATGGGCGGTGGGCAATCACACGCGAAGCCAAGATGTGCCGGAAATGCCTGAAGCGCCACAGAGGAGGATGTGTGTCCAGGAACTGCGGAGTCAACGGATGCACATGCAAACATCACCCATTGCTGCACAAGCAGCTAAACCCAGAGTCCGCACCTATGCAGCCAAACTCAGAGTCTACGCCCATCCAGACTGGAGACAACGCGCAACGGGAAGAGCGGTCCTGCAACACTCACCTGTCCGGGTCCAGCGCTGTCCTGTTTCGCTATGTTCCAGTCGTGGTGCATGGAAACGGGATTGTGATCCAATGCTACGCCTTCTTGGATGACGGATCCTCGCTAACGCTTATGGACCAAGACCTAGCAGATGAGCTGAACCTAAAAGGAGAACTTCGTCCCTTGGGCCTCAAGTGGACTGGAGGCACATATCGAACAGAGGACAACAGTCAAATCGTCAGTTTAGATGTGTCCGGACTTAAAGGAAAGCGGTATCACCTGGAGGATGTAAGGACAGTGGAGGAGCTGCAACTGCCGTCTCAAACGCTCGACGTGAAGCAGCTTAAAAAAGATAACCCCTACCTACGAGGAATTCCCGTGGATTCGTACACCGATATCCGACCTCGTCTGCTCATTGGAGTGCAACACGCGAACGCGACGCTGGTTAGAAAAAGTCGAGAGGGCGAATCTGGTCAACCGATTGCAGTTAAGACCAACCTGGGATGGACGATCTACGGAGGAGTGCCGATGGGAGAGTCGCATAGTATGGTGCACTATACGTACCACGTTTATGCCTGTGACAACCAGACGGAAGATGACGCTGATGAGAAACTGGATCGCGCGGTGAAGGATTTCTTCTCTGTTGAGAGTTTAGGAATAACTACCCCCACAAAGACGATGCGCTCTGCCGACGATGAGAGGGCCCTCAAACTACTACGTGAGCTAACCAAATTCGATGGCGAGAGATATTCAACCGGCCTACTCTGGAGATACAACATCACGCATCTGCCAGACAGCAAACCGATGGCGCTGAAGCGGTTCTTGAATCTCGAGCGACGTATGGCGAAAGACCCGGAGCTGAGGGAAGTACTGCAGCAGAAACTGGCTGATTACGTCGCTAAGGGCTATGTTCGGAAGCTGGCAAAGGAGGAGCTGGAGGAAAATCACGAGCGCGCCTGGTACTTACCAGTTTTTCCGGTCATCAACCCCAATAAGCCAGGAAAAGTTCGACTCGTCTGGGACGCCGCAGCAACAACGCGTGAAGTTTCGCTGAACTCTTTACTACTCACGGGACCGGATCTGACCACTCCGCTGGTCACCGTGCTCTTCAAATTTCGCGAACATCGATTTGGTATTTGTGGCGACATCAGGGAAATGTTCCACCAGGTTGGAATTAGAGGCGAAGACCAGCATAGCCAGCGATTTCTGTGGCGAGATGAGGGAGAGCTAGGTGAACCCGGTGTTTACGTTATGCAGGTGATGACGTTCGGGGCGTGCTGTTCTCCATCAAGTGCACAGTACGTGAAGAACATGAACGCGGAACGTTTCAGCGAGCAATTCCCAGCGGCCTCTGCGGCCATAGTGCAGTGTACGTATGTCGACGACATGTTGTGTAGCACAGAGACCGAAGAGGAGGCGATTGAGTTGGCGAAGACTGTTTGGGACATCAACAATCGAGGCGGGTTTGAAATCCGTAATTGGATGTCCAACTCCGTTGGCATACTGTCAGCGCTTCGTGGAGATTCCTGTGCAGAGAAAAGCCTCGACCTGTCATCCAGCCTAGCGACCGAGAAAGTATTGGGGATGTGGTGGTGTACTAAGACCGACTGTTTCACTTACAAAATCAACTGGGATCGGCTAGGACGTGAGCTGCTGGAAGGCAATCGTTGCCCTACGAAACGTGAGGTACTCCGCACCCTGATGACCATCTACGATCCTCTAGGTCTCATCGCGCACTTCCTAATGTTTCTCAAGGTACTGCTACAGGAGATCTGGCGGACCCGAGTAGGCTGGGACGAAAACATCGACGATAAGTGCTTCGAAAAGTGGCGAAAATGGCTGCATCTTCTTCCGGACGTTGAGAACGTCAGTATTCCACGGTGCTACAGGATGTCTTCATCGATCGGTCATCACACCGAGATCCAGTTGCACACCTTTGTCGACGCGAGTGAAAATGGCACGGCGGCAGCTGTCTATCTCCGATTCGTGGAAGGCGACAACATCGAATGCAGTCTCGTCACCGCTAAGAGTCGTGTAGCACCACTCAAGTATCTCTCGATTCCGAGGCTCGAACTTCAAGCGGCAGTAATTGGAGCCAGATTAGCAGCGTTTGTGATGCAGGGACTATCGATCAAGGTTGCCCGTCGAGTTTTTTGGTCAGACTCCCGCAACGTTATCGCCTGGATACGTGCCGACCACCGCAAATACAACGCATTCGTCGCCGCGAGAGTCAGCGAAATCCTAGATCTCACGAGCGTATCGAGCTGGAAGTGGGTCCCAACAAAGTGGAACGTAGCAGACGAAGGCACGAAGTGGCAGTGTCAACCCTCTCTGACGAACGACAGCAGATGGTTCAAAGCACCAGAGTTCCTGTGGCAAGCAGAAAAGGAATGGCCAGATACCCCGGAAAAACTGACGGAACCGGTGGAAGAGCTGCGAGCGTGCGTCAACGCGCACTTCCAAACGAAAAGCGAGATTATCCCCGTTAAAGATTTCTCAACCTGGAGACGATTGGTCAACACAACCGCCTACGTTTTCCGGTATCTACGCCAGCTTCGACCGAAGAAATTCACCCGCACCATCGAAATCCTTTCGAGCGAGGAGATACACCAAGCTGAAGACTACCTTCTCCGCACAGCACAGCAAGACGTCTTCCAAACCGAGCTTAACATTCTCCGACGCGACGACCGCAACGCAACGATTCCCAAGCAAAGTCAGCTGTACAAGCTCAACCCGTTCATCGATGAAAAAGGATTGCTGCGCATGCACGGCAGGACTGGAGCGTGCAAGTTTCTAGCAGTGGAAATCGCCAACCCTATTATTCTTCCGCGTGACCATCCGATAACGAATCTCATCGTTGAAAGCTACCACCAGAAGTTTCATCATCAAAACCACGAGTCAGTCATCAACGAAGTTCGCCAGAAATACTGCATCAGTTGTCTACGCAGAGTATACGCCAAGGTCAGGTCCAACTGTCAACGCTGCAAGCTGCGGGAAGCTCGTCCGCGTCCTCCAGCAATGGCTGACCTACCAAAGTGTCGACTAGCAGCTTTCGTTCGACCGTTTACACACACCGGCATCGATTATTTTGGACCGATGGAAGTGGCTATAAGGGTATATACGGGCGCCAGTATTGGCGAAAAATTGGCCTCAGCCATAACCTCAAACTTTGATAAGCTGACGGCCTCACCAGTGATGCTAGGCGCGTTACTAAAATCAGTATTTGTTTTTTTTTTTAACTAATTATAATATTTCTAAATTGATTAAATTTTTAAACAATCAACAGCTAATCGTTTGAATTCATTACGGGGCGTCTCTAATAAAATTGATGAAAATAAGCCATCTTCCGCTAATGAATTTTCAAGGTGAATTTAAAATATCTGAAATATATTTTCATGTACTGCTCGGTAAAGTAAAAAGAGTTGTTTCCAACTTCTAAACGAATGCTAAATCATTCACTGTTACAAAAAAAAGTAAATTAATAAAAACCACCTTGATGTTGACTATGAAAATAATAGCCTGCATGCTCTGATTATTTATAACATTTTCACATAATTCGCTACATCGTTTAAGTGTGCGATACAGACAGTTGTTATTCTGTTCAGATAAATGTTGCGTTTAATTTCATATTCTAATAGAAATCTAGGGGAAAGTTGCAAATTCTCAGTACTCATGAAAACGTTTTTCAATAAAAATTCAATTTAAAATATAATCATTTTCCAAATATCAATGCACTTGGCAGCCCTGACCACCCAAAAAAATCAAAACACGAGCATCTGTGTGTCGCTTTTCCACAGGGCGAATTTGTCGATGTTAGTACCGCAAAATCGCGTTTATCGTGCGCCCTTCTCAAAAATTGATTCTGTTCTCCCATGGTTTGAGGTTAGGGCTGAGGCCTCCTGCTAAGGTGGTGTTCGTGTAAAACTGTCAATATATCCTAATAGGGAGAAGGGTTGAAAAAAGGTGGGGGGTTCTATTGACTTGTCTCACTATTCGCGGGGTCTACCTTGATTTAGCTAGCTCTCTAACAACAAGCTCGTGCATAATGGTGATCCGCAACTTCATTGTGCGACGAGGAACACCTTCCGTTTTCTACAGCGACAGGGGGACTAACTTCATCGGAGCCGATCGAGAGTTGAAGCAAGCCCTGCAGGACATCGACCAGCACAAGATGGCTCAGGAGTTTGTTTCGGCGACAACCACTTGGTGTTTTAATCCATCGGCAGCTCCCCATATGGGGGGGAGCTGGGAACGACTCGTGCAGTCCGTCAAGCGCACCTTAGTGGAACTGCAGCTACCCCATCGCCCGAAGGAGGAAGAACTGAGGAGTGCTCTGGTCGAGATTGAAGGCATCATCAACGCACGGCCGCTTACCCATGTACCCATCGAAGACGAGGCCGCACCAGCGCTCACACCGAACCATTGGTTGCTGGGCAGTTCCGACGGATTCAAACCATGGACCGAACTGGAAGTCAACTCCATCGCTTTGAGTCGAGGTTGGCATCTATCGCAGCAGATCGCGAACCACTTCTGGAAAAGATGGCTGCGGGAGTACCTGCCGGAGATCACCAGGCGTTCCAAGTGGCATCAAAACGTACCACCGATCAAAGAAGGTGACATCGTGGTCATCGTCGACTCGGAGCTGCCTAGGAATTGCTGGCCCAAAGGACGAGTTATCGGAACGGTAAACCGAGACGGGCAGGTGCGTACCGTAACAATTAAGACGGCGAAAGGCGTCTACGAGAGACCGGCGGTAAAGGTTGCAGTGATAGACGTAAGAGCTAAGGAGGAGTTTGCTGACTCAGAGGCGGAGTCAGCAAACTAGGGGGGAGTGTCACTGAACTGACTTTCGAACCCAAATGTGCCATTGAACGCACTCGCGCTATGACAGTTGTAGGATTCGGAGATGAGTTCGAATGTAGGTGAGAAGTGAGCTTTGGAGTCTAGGCGGGAAAAATAAAATCGAGTTAGCATTGTAAACAAAACAAAGATAGTGGAATTTCAATTAAAGTAGTTTGGTGATCCGAAGTAAAAAACTAAGGCTAATTAGTGCACAGTGGTTATTGTGAAATTTATATACTTACCCTAAATTTACGTGCTAAGGTAGGCCCAGAATGAAATTGGAATTGTGTAGCATAAATTCTAAATCAAAAATCAATCTCTATCTAGGCAATTGCAAGTACTTATTAGTACGGAAGGGTGCGAAGTAAAACTGCGCAGGAAAGTTGAACCCAGGTCACAATACCACGCAGCGAAGCGTTTTAAATTCGGAATCGCCAGCTCATACCAAACTCCAACTAAGGTGAGAAATCGATAGAGAAAATTGATTTATCTCTAACCTAGGTCTTTTAAGGTGTAGGGACTAGCGGAAGCGAAAGGCTGAAATCGAGGCAGAATAAAACGGTAGAAAGTTCACTAAACGTAAGATAACAAATTATAATTCAGAATTTTCTATTGTCCCTAATTGTAATTAATACCGTAGGAATTTAAAACGTGTCCCGGTAGAGCTTCGAACGGACAAATAAAAGGGAACGTTACGAATTTGAAAACGAACTTTCATTGTTACCGCGATCCGGAAGTAACAATTTACAATCCGTTTCGGGGAAATTTGAGTTGTAGTTTGATTTCGTTCTCCTGGCTGTAAATGTTAACCGATTTTGCTGATATTATATTCATTGTGTAGGTTATTTATTCTAGTTACTCAACATTTCAAAATTAAGTCGTTATGTATTACCAGGTTATCATAAACTGGTTCAGAAAGTAAAAAGTCTGAAAAATCAATTTTATTTTTAAATACTTATAACTTTTGACAGCTTTTCAAGTGTTTCATTGATGTTAAAAATCGTCAAGAATCCATCTATCCGACAATGTATAGATATGTTGGGGTCCAATGAAAGTTTTGACCGCTATCTCAGATCTTCCGGTACAAAAAAATCTTACTTTAAAAAAAAAAACGACATCCAATTTTGGCTTTGCTTAGCTGTATTTCATATCCCTTAAACCGATTTTCAAAACTAAAATTTTAATTTTTTGTCGTTAATTTGATCATTATTTTCATAGAACATACTTGGTCTGTCAAAATTCCCAGTTCTTCATTAGTTTGGAATGATGATATAGATGTTTGAAATGTGCGCTTCGAAACATATTGACCCGAACAACTTTGAAGGGTTGAAATTGAGATTTACTCTTGAAATCGTTAATTTCAAATGATGTAAAAACATAGATAAGTTTTGAACCAAAACTAAACTTTCCAGATCACGGGAATTAAGAAGGAACCTAAGAAAAAGACCCAAATTTTTGCAGTCTAATGCCATGCGATAGATAGTTTCCTTGTTGCTGGGAGCTTATGGATACTTTAAAAAAGCGTTTTTGCATAAACAGAATTGGAAAAATGATCATTTCATCTTTTGATTGGAATTTTTTAAGTCCCGCTTGATATTATTTTTAACTTCATATGGTTACTTATTTTGCCCTTATTTCATTTAAAAGTAGAAATTTTTCTCTACTTTTTTTCCTCATCTTCTAGGCCTGTAAATTAGAAATGAAAAATAAAGTATGTTAAGTCTATAAAGGGTGATACGGTCAAAATTTGGTCAATATCAACTTGACGTATTTCTTTCAATTTTGCATTTAAAAAACCTGAACACCCCTCATTTTGAAGGTGTGTGTGTGTGTGTAGAATGTTGCTCCTATTTTGATTTTGGAATTCACTCTTCAGTTGTCAAAATGCCGTTCAAGGAAGAAGAGCAGTGTATCAAAATTTTGCTCGTGCATCGCGAAAATCCGAGCTACTCGCACGCAAAACTGGCAAAATGATGCCGTTCGACTGCCACCGTATGCTGAAAGATGCAATCTAATAAGTCTTGAGACCCTGCGACGCAGACGAATATACATCCAAAGAATGTTTGTTTTCGATTTGTTGATGAACAATATTGACTGTCCTCTACTGCTACAAAGCATCCACATTCATGCTCCAGCGAGACGTCTTCGTCAACAGAACTTTTTGTGGATTCCATCTAGTCGCACAGTTTTTGCCCAAAATAACCCTATGCATAATTGTTGTCGTGTTTTTAATGAAGTGTCTAACGTTTTTAATTTTAATCAATCCAAAGAAGTGTTTAGAAATAATATTCGTAGTCTTAGAACATAACTCATGTTTAGTTTAAGATATGTCTGTATGGTTTCTATCAAAGACATTAAATAAATAATAATAAAATCGCTAAAAGTTGCCAAATGAACCGTTACAAATGTAATTAAAGTGTTTGGGGAACGTTTGTCGACAGCCAGAAAGTCTGGATCGGGGAGAAATCGAAAGCCGGAAGCCGCTGAGACGACAAAGAGAGTTGCCGGTAGTTTCAAGCGAAACCCTAACCTCTCTCTCCGAGATGCCGCAAATAAGCTGGGTGTATCGTCTACAACCGTGCATCGAGCCAAAAAACGAGCCGGACTATCGAATTACAAGAAGGTAGTGACTCCAAATCGTGATGTTAAACAAAACACGACGCCCAAAGCGCAATCCCGGAGGCTGTACACGACGATGCTGACGAAGTTTAACTGCGTGGCAATGGACGACGAAACCTACGTCAAAGCCGATTACAGGCAGCTTCCGGGACAGGAGTTTTATACGGCAAAAAGAAGGGGAAAGGTAGCAGATATTTTCAAGCACATGAAACTGTCAAAGTTCGCAAAGAAATATCTGGTTTGGCAAGCCATCTGTACCTGTGGCTTGAAAAGCAGCATTTTCATAGCTTCCGGGACTGTCAACCAAGAAATTTACGTGAAAGAGTGTTTGAATAATCGTCTGCTGCCTTTCCTGAAGAAACAAAAAAAGTCCATGAAGTGGTACGCCGCCAACAACGTGCAGATGGTTCCCAAGGACAAGAACCCTCCCAACACGCCAGAGCTCCGCCCAATTGAGAAATACTGGGCTATTGTCAAGCGGAACCTAAAGAAGACCAAAAAACTGCTAAGGACGAGCAGCAGTTCAAGGCAAACTGGCTTTCTGTGGCGAAGAAGGTGTACAAAATCTGATGGCAGGGGTTAAGCGCCCGGTAATTCGGATTTGGAAAAGCGGAAGCCTAACTGAATATTTTTCCTGAATTTTATACTAATTAAACTTGAAAAAGAAATTTTATTTGATTTTTTAAATAAACGATTTCACCGATTTACACGCGTTTTCCCTTGACCAAAATTTGATTGTATCACCCTTTAACTGCAGACAATTGGGAAAACGTTGTTGGTGGAGGGCGACAGGCTAAAAGATTAATTAAACCACATATCAAGATATTAGAAAAATATCTTAGTTTATCTAAGAAAAAACTTGAAATGATTGCAACAGGGTTCGTAACAGGTCACTGCGAATGTAGATATTGATATCACAAGAAAAACAAATGGCAGAATCAACTCATAAAGAGTGTCGTTTCTGCAATATGGATAAGGAATCGTAGGAGCATATTCTTTGCAAATGCTCTTTTCTTATATCGAAACGAATCGGCTGTTGTTTTTCTAGATTTCTCAGAAGTTTTTTTGATTGGTCTTAAGATGAACATTGAGAAAATGTTCAATCTCAGGACACTATCTAAATAAATAGAATTGATCTTCCTTGACTTAGCATATAAACAGTTACAAAAGATTAAGATTAACTAGCTAATCGCAGTGATAGGTAGGTACATTCCCAACAAAAAAAATAGCCAAAGCTTATGCTGTTACTGAATTTCCAAACATTGTTTAAAAACATACCTACTAAATTCAGGTAATTGATTGCTATCTTCAAAAGTTCATATCTTTAACAATTTCCCAATTTTTTGAGGGATTTTAACTCCACAGCAGGCATTCGTCCATACCCAATTTCCCTACCTTATATTGCAATGGATATTAAAATTTGAAACTACCTTTAGTTGCTTGCAAGAAAATATGTCCAACCAATGTAAACTGGTCATTTTAAGGAATAACCCAACAAAAACAAACATAAAATTCA
Source organism: Uranotaenia lowii (assembly GCF_029784155.1). NCBI lineage: Eukaryota > Metazoa > Arthropoda > Insecta > Diptera > Culicidae > Uranotaenia > Uranotaenia lowii. The sequence continues at coordinate 133,590,108 of NC_073692.1, forward strand.
CTAAACACAAACACATCCTTGTTATGGTCATCGTGACCAGTAGGCAACACTTTAAGTCATCGCTTAAAATATCCCCGGTCTAATTGTAGAACAATCAATCACTATTCTCTTCACAGCTAAGTAGGTAGATAATAATAATAATAATAATATTTATTAAAGACCTTTTAACCTTGAGAGGTCATTCGGGTCTGAAAGTAGGTAGATAGATATCAGAAAATACTAGCCTTGCATCGCACAAAATTCGCCAATCGGTAGGGTATATCGGCACCTTTGGGCCAATCGTACCGTAAAGTAAGCTTCATGGTTGGTTATTCAATACATCACAGAACCGAGTGACAGCGACGACGACGATGATTCGCGGAGCAAACGCGAAAGAAAACCAACTCCGCGGGAAATCTTTCCGATACTGTGATTTTTTCCGCGGGGGACAATACCTAGGGGAACATATACCTATAGCTAGTCGTAGGACTACGGTAACAGCGTTTAATGCCCTAGCGATAAAGGAGGTGTGAAAACTACGTCCATCAAACAACGTCAAGGGGAATGAGGGGTATTTTGGTTAAAACCAACTTCTCAGTTGGTTGGTAAATTTTATAGTGTGGTATATAAGCTTTGATTGCCAAACCACAAAATTTTGGTCTACATTGGAACATCCAAAATTTAAAAAAAAATACCTTAACTAAGTGACCAGGGCATAATGAGCACTCCTAGTTAACAGCTTTGCTTGTGACAATAGTGCTATACGTTTTACTCTATTACCTTATATAGAGGGAAAATAAACATGAATAAAAGAAAACATCAACAAGCTACAACGGCAATCAGCCGGCTCGAATCAGTGTCAATAAACATGATAACCCTTTCCCTCAGACAACGAACTATTCTTCATAGTATATCGCAGTTCCCCGCGAACTGTTATTAAAAGTAATAATAGAGCATTCTAACAGACGCGTGCAGAAAAGTATTATGTAACAGAAAAGAAATCAAACACTTATCGGCTTCATCAATAAACAATTATCACCGCAGTAAGGTTTGCCCCCTATTCTCCTATACGGGTAATCCCAGACGAAATTTGAGTTTTTTTTTGGAGCGTACTTACCGAGCACCGAAATGCAACGCTATCTCTAATCAAAATTTGTGTAACATTGTCACAGTTTGAGTGAGATAATGCTTTGATAAAAGCATGTCAACGAAACGGGTTTGGTTTCTTTTTTTATCTCTAAGTTTGCTTGTCCCTCATTGTGAGCTTGTAAAAATAAAAAATAAAATAAATATTGTTAATTTATTAATCAGTATGTGATGCTATTATTGTGAACATGTTTATCTACAAGAAGTATTATAAAGTTAAAAACGTTATCAGCAATTACATTCACGGTCTACGCAACGGATTATCAAGTTAAGACCGAATTGATTCGCGTTACTGATAAGCGAATAATTTGCAAAAAAAAAAAGAATAAAAGACTACCAAACGCAAACGTCAACCGAAATGAATCATCACATTGATTCCCACCTTATCTTCTCGAAGCAGTGACTCATTTGTTCGAACAACCCTGTAAAGGACGTCTAAAGCCTTTTGGCCTCTCAAACTTTTGGTTGTTATATTGATATTTTTCCTAATTAATATATTATCAATTTGTTCACATAATTTATAACGCTCCACTGATCGTATTTCTGAGTTCTAGGTACAACTCTACTGGATATAAACCGTAGTAAATATTCATTAATTGACACCCTTCTTATCTACAAATTTGTTTTCCAACTTTTACATATACCTAAACTCACGCACGCCCCTAAACGTACTATTGGTGTTTTGACGTTCGACTTATCTCTTGGTACGTCTTATCAAACGAAAACAAGTAAAACAATTTAAATCTGGCCTCCATGGCTTTGTGCGACCTACAAATTTTGTACTTGGGAAGGTTTTCCAACCTTTAAAGACACTTACAAAGATCTGATTATTATTTTGAGGAAAACTTTTATTGACGTGTTTAGTTTTATTGTAACGGATTATTTCTCGTATCATGTTAATTTTCATGAGTTTCATTAGTTAAATCTTATCGGAAGAAATTTTCTTATTAAAAATATATTCATTGCCTTTCTTTAACTCACATACGGAAATGAATATTCTACTGACGTACAGCAAAGTCTTATTGTGGACGTTTCGGTTTCTCAGTCAAAATATAGTTTCAAACACCACAGATAATATAAACAATAAAGACAACAAGAATTAAAACTATCTTAATGTTTCAAATTTGTTCGGAAATCTAGTGTTAAACAAATTATTAATTCAGGTACGTGCGAAACTTTTTACATCAAAACTATTTGAAAAAAAAAAACTGTCGCCGGTCGTGGCCTAGAGGATAGCATTCCAGTCTTCTAAGCCTGAGTCCATGAGATCGAATCCCGATCACGGCACATATAGTGCTCTTTCTGTGGTCTGGTGGTTTTAGCATTTGTAAGATGCTAGCCATGATATCCTTGAAAGATGTACGCCTTAGTGTTAAGTAAAATTAGATCTCTTCAAAGAAACATGAAGTTTCACTGAGATCCTATATGTGTGTGTTCGTTTTTATAAAACTTATAGTGATTTATGTTAAAAATACACTAACAAATCAGACTCAACTCCAATAATGAACTTCCTTGGAGGTGGAATGATCGGTATAAAATTCTTTGCCGGACCGACATAAAAAACATTTCTAATAAAGTCTGCTTCATTTAATATTGGAAAAAATTCTTTTGCTCATTGTGGCGCTCCTAGTGGACGGATTTGGAAACTTTTTTCACCCACGTGTCGGGAAATTCATTACCTTTCACCATGTATTTATGTCATAACACCAAACGATAGCATTTTGTAAACAACCGCCATGGAAGCCGAACGGAGAGATCAAATTGTGCACAGTTTTCTTGAAAATCCATTGTTGTCGGCATCGAAGCTAGCTAAACAGCTTAAAATGCCCAGAAATACCGTATGGCGTGTTATCAAGCAGTACAAGGAAACATTGACGACGGCTCGGAAGCCGCATTCGAAGCGTCGGAGTGGAACTGTCGACCGGAAACTGCGTGGGAAAGTCATCAAGGCCGTCAAGAGGAATCCCAATCTTTCAGACCGCGATTTGGCCAATAAGTTCCAGGCCGCTCACAGTACGGTGCGACGAATTCGTCTCCGGGAAGGAATAAGGTCATTCCGAGCCAGCAAACAGCCAAATCGGACGCTGAAGCAGAACAATGTGGCCAGAATCCGTACTCGAAAGCTGTACGACCAAGTGCTGACCAAGTTCGACGGATGTATTCTGATGGACGATGAGACCTACGTGAAGGCGGACTTTGGGCAAATCCCAGGTCAAAAATTTTATTTGGCGACGGCTCGGGGGGGATGTACTTGCAAAATTTAAGTTCGTGTTTGCGGATAAATTCGCCCGCAAGTACATGATTTGGCAGGGGATATGCAGTTGTGGACAGAAAACCAAAGTCTTTCTCACTGACAAGACAATGACATCAGAAGTCTACAAAAAAGAGTGCCTACAGAAACGGATTTTGCCGCTTATTGGTGCCCACGACCGTCCAGTAATGTTTTGGCCGGACCTCGCAAGCTGCCATTACAGCAAAACGGTTATGGAATGGTACGCAACGAACGGGGTCAGCGTAATACCGAAGGACCTCAACCCCCCAAACTGCCCCCAGTTCCGGCCGATAGAGAAATACTGGGCAATCACGAAGCGGAGGCTTAAGGCAAAGGGAAAACTTGTTAGGAACATGACTCAAATGAAGAACTGGTGGAATCAAATCGCCAAAACGGTGGACGAAAAGGGTGTGCGCCGCCTAATGTGCCGTATTACGGGAAAAGTACGAGAATTTCTTCGAAACAGCAATGAATAATTTTTTTAATTTTTTTTTATGAAAGAGTAAAGAAAATGCTACATTTGTATGAAAAACAAATTATGAATTCGTTAATAAATGACTGAACTACACGCAATTGTTTGTGTTCCAATATTAAAAGAAGCAGACTTTATTGTAATAACTGGCATTGTCCTCCCAGCGCAACCGCTTTGCATATATCTAAAAAAAACATATCCCATATCCACAAGACAAAGCAGGATGGAAACAATCAGCTGATGCCTCGAGAATATTTCATAAAAAACAGTCAGTAGTAGCTCACTAGGCACCCCGCAGTGAAGTCAATTGAATTTATTGTTTTCAATGCCAAATGACATGCCCTCGTTTAACACCTAATAACTTTTTATCTAATAATATCTGAAGTTATGGTTTTTGACAAAGTTGTTCAGCGGAAAATTTCCTATAAATAATTTATAAATTGGCACAAAAACCAAGAGTAGGCTCGGTGTCACAGAAAAAACAAAAAATGATGTTGATTTTTTATAGTACAAAGTATTTAATTCTTCCATAAAAACCTAAAAGTTCAAATTTACTCATGTAAACTTTACTTAAAAATTCTGCAAAAAATCATGGATGAATTTTGAACCAAAGGGAAACGTTTTAGACCTTAAGGTTTGAGAAATTCAAAAATGACCCGAAATCGACTCAGTCTACTATGACAATAAACCCTCGTTTGCTAACCGATTCAGATGGTGCACTGGGTAAGATATCGCACTAGCAAGCTGAGATCAGAATGTTGCAGTGAGCAATGTTCCGAAAATCAATCAAAACAAACACTCAGGATGCGTTTCCTGTTGGATACATTCTGATTGTATAATGGGATAGCGCCTCTCGCAACTGCTTCGCCCGACTGGTATGCAATCTCGATCAGCGCTCTACTCAGCAATGCCAACCGAGTCCCATCATTCAGAATCATCGGGTTTGCAAACATCGCATATCGGAGATGAGTGAGATACCAACTGATCCATTCTGAATGTCACTCACTCAGTATCCGCCTGGCTGATTAGAAATTGAAAAGACGGCGGAAGTGACCATCTTTCCATCATAAACACAACTACAGTTTGATTTTATTCTTACTGTAGTAAAAAAAAGCTGTAAAATCATATAAATTTATTTATTGGCTATGTTTAAAATCAAACAACATTTGCTAATGATCGGTTACATGTATCACTCGCTCACTGCCTGAACCATTTACTCCTGATCCTAGCCCAACATGATTCGCCGTATGCATCGCTCAATGGTGAGATTCCAATTTGATGATAGTGCTGCACTGTTTTGACAGCAAACATCGTGCGAGGTGATCTGTATTTTAGCGATGAATAGAACGTCCGATAAGTCCAGTAGCAATCAATAACAAAACCCGATCGCTGTACGTTCAGTTGCGAAGTGCAATTAGGAACATTCATTGAAAATGAGTGATTTTCGGAACACTGGCAGTGAGTTCGATTCTCACTATTTTTTTTTGAATGAGTTTTTCGCAGTTTCGAAACTGCACTGCTGCCATCTGGGGTAGTACGATAATGCGTGTGAAACATTCTGGGTGAACGATAAATTATATAAATGATAAATTACTGAAAAATTAGACAAAAAATTAAGGAATTACTGACTATTTTAACTGACACATCAGTCGCAATTATTTTTAATTAAATTTTATCCAAATACATAAGCATATAGAAATGTGTCATTGTCTATGTATAGGTCTGTGAGCAGATTTTACTGCGCGCAAATTATTTGCACGGTTAGACCCCCGTGCAATCTGCGCTAAAGAGCGGCAACGGTGCGTATGAAGAGATTTTTATCTGTCAAATAAGATTCTCGCAAAAGTCTATGAATTCAAGCAATTGACAATAACTTTTTTGTTTTTCATTTTATCTTCTAGGTGTCTACTCCCAAAATAATTTAGAAATTAGTTTTACGGGATTTTTCACATAAACTAACATTTGGTTGCATCATATCGATTCTACGTCAATCTTGTTGTAACCACAGTGTTTCAAGTGAGCCCACGTAGTAACTACTTTACTTCAACATAATTGCCTCATGAATTTCACGTAAAATCTAAGTGGTTGCTTTAAATCGGTTTCGAGTTTTTTTTTCTCAAATTCTCATAAGAAAAGGCCATGCTGCAGACTGTGTTCGTTTTTGAAAAAAGCAGTTGAGAAAGTTGTGTTTAATTTTCGCTAGTAAGGCTATGATCATTTAGTATCCGGGCACTTTATTTCGGTGATAGCTACGTTAATAGAGCTGGGATATGCAAAACTTTAGTAGCCTTGTGTTGGTTATGAAAAGGACTATCTTGCCTATTTTTGATAGATTTTTAAGTTAACGTGTGTTTGAGATATTTACGATGCAAAAAGACATGGTAAAAATAATTTTGCACAAATTTACTCTTTTTACGCATTTTGCGCCTCGAAAATTCTTCATTGTTGACTTGAAAGCCCATGAACTGTTGATTTTTTTCTGATTTTTTTTCGGACCAAATGGTTAAGAAGTATAAGAAGCCACTCTAGGATCCACACGAAGTTCAAACCAACCATCGGAGTGCAACCCTTGATCTTAAATATGGTAAAAGTCTATGGTTATTGGGGATAACTGAATGCAGACTCCTTAAATAATGCAAAAAATCCATTTCCGGCAGGCAAAAAGTGTTGCCTGACTAGTAGACACCAAGCAAATAACTAATAATGATCAGTTCCAAAGATCGCAATCTGTGAATCCGGTTTTTACGCAATATGACAGATGTGTTCTGATGGACAAAAAAAAAATTATGTTAAAACCGGATTTAAGAGATCAAATTCTTCGAGATTCCTACTCATGAAAAGGTTCCAACCAGATTCCAATTGCTTTTTCCAGGTGAGTTTGTGTAAAATATCATGATTTTGCAAAGGTTTTGCTTCTGTGGTAAAAAAATAAATCAATACATCATGACTGAAAAAAGTGTGCAAAGATAAAAAAGAGATTTTATGAAAAAGTTAGATTATTTCTTGAAATCATTGATAAATATATTTTTTATATTTTTACATTAAATGTCATATTAACACCTTCATTTCCTCCATAGAAAGTTTTTCGATCAAATGAATAGTTTTCAAAATACACACGATTGTAACTGCCCGGATTCTAAATGATCATAGCTCAGTTGTCTCAGGATCATTTATAAGGTTAGTTGACACAATATTAGAGATTCGTGGCCGAATAGATTTACCGTTGTCTTGGACATAGTGAAATTGAAATTTCTCACCAATGAAATTATTTTATTTTTTTCGGACCACGAAACATCCCTTTGCGCAAGGTTGGCTGGCGTTAGGTTTGCGGACTTCCTGACGGACCAAGTAAATCCGAGTGCCTTCCAGGAATTATAAAAAAACGAATCCTCGACTGATCCGGTAAAGGAAACTTATTTAGTATTCAGAAAATTCATTTTTATTTATTAAACTTTTTATTTTATTTCTACGGGATAACACAATCCAACCAGGAACGGAATGCGGATTGTTGCTGTTTTTTGTGATTAAGTGTTGGTGTAAAATTCGGTTTGTATTGTGCAAAATGGAATTTTGAATAAAGTTCATTTTGAAGAAACTTCTTGTTTTTTTAAATTGAAAATAAAAAGAAAATCAAAAGCAACGAGCGAATCAATCTTAATTACGTTGCAATACTAAACGAATTTCACGAATCTTTCATTATCGCATCATGTCGTACTCACTAAAAATTCACGTAAATTGTATTTGATGTTCATTAGGCACCGATTCTTAAAGCAACGCGTTTACATGTTCATACCGTAGCATCTACGTGAAAATCAATTGGATAAAAACTATGTAGTTTTTCACGTTGCCGCTACGTGCAGATTATTTTGGGTGTAGGTGTCTAGAAAAGTTTTTCAAAAGATTGAGCTCTATAAGGAGTTAAGTTAAAATGTAAAATATGAAAACATCCTTTAAAAATAAGTTTTTTTTATCATATCTTTTTTCTGGTAATCTTCAAAACATTTTGCGGAATTGTTTAAATAAACAAATTAAATATTGTTGTTGAACATTGTCAGCATGTAAAATGAAGGCTTTTGTTGTTTATTGAAAATAATATCATCTGACATAGTTGTCTTAATGATCTACTTAATACTATTTGTATATAACATTATAGGCATTCTTAGTTTCGTAATTGTGCGCTTAAGTCAGATTCAATCCGAAGTCTAAAAATTGAAATGGATACATCAAAGTCAAAGTGTGTAAAATGACGTAAAAAGCATGTTATTGCGGAACGTAGAGGGTCGTTGCTGCCATAGCGCGTGCTTCTTGATTCCAGAGAGAGCCAATTTCGATTGCAAAGAGTTCGTTCTGGTGCATAGATGTTACATCGGGAAAGCAGCCATGCGCAATCGATTTCGTTCCGTAAAATCTTTGCCACGAATAGAGATTGGCCGATGGAATGACGATTCGATAGCGTCTGGAGACCAAGCAGGGCACAACGATGAGCATAAGGTGGCAGGTTTAAAGGATTCTCCCAGGGTAGCTCACGAAGAGCATAACGCAGGCAATTCAACGCCTCAAAACGCGTAATCCAAGCAGCATCGAAAGGCCACCATACCAGGTTCGCCGATTCCAGTATTGATCGAACCAGGCAGCATTACAGAGCTCGCAAACAGATCGGATCGGTGAATTCTTTACTCAAACGTATGATGAATCCCAGCATGCGGTTTGCCTTTTCAAGTACCACAGAGTAATGACGTTTAAAAGTCATACGACTTTCCAATAAGACGCCAAGATCCTTTATTTCCTCCACACGATGCAACTGCTCACCCAGTATACTGTAATTATACAAGAACGGATGTTTCCTGCGCCCAAATGTTATAATACAGCACTTCGAAACGCTCAAAACCAATAAATTACAGGCACACCAGCTCACTACTATGTCCAGGAAGCGTTGTAACGCGTAACAATCAGCTAGACTGTTTATAACTAAATATATTTTTAGATCGTCCGCATACTGGAGAACGCCACATCCCATGAGTAGCAAATTTATATCATTACAGAACAGCGTAAACAATAATGGACCCAGATTGCTGCCTTGTGGTACGCCAGAGTTTGGAATGAAATCAAAGGATTCAGCAGAACTAATTTTAACAGCTAATCGGCGATTCGTTAGATAACTTTTTATCCATGCACACAGTCTTTCGGAAATCCTAAGCGTTGCAATTTTTTCAGGAGGATTACATGGTTCACTGAATCGAATGCAGCTGATATATCTGTTTAAATAGCATCGATTTGTTTGCCGCCATCCATTTTCGATATACAGAAGGATGTAAAAACTGTTAGATTTGAAGTTACCGATCGTTTAGGGAAAAATCCATGCTGATTATCAGAGATCCAGTTCCGACAAGCTGAGAACATAACATCGTTGACGATCCTCTCCAATACCTTTGAGCATGCAGCTAGCGATGTGACACCTCTGTAATTAAGAACATCTTGTTTGTCGCCTTTTTTGTGGACTGGACTCATATGCGATTTTTTCCAGATGGAAGGGAATTTCTGTTGTACCAGGGACTGATTAACGATGTGGGTAAGAGGTTTTATCAGTGAATTGTGACATTTTTTCAATACGCACGCTGGTATTCCATCTTGTCCGAATGAAGTGGAATACTTCAAATTAATGATAGCCTCTGAGACCATTTCCTCACTAATAGCAAAAACATCCAGATCCAGAACATCAATGGGTAATCGCGTGACGGCAGCGTTTAATTGATCGGCAGTTGGCGATTCGACTGAAAAGATACTGGAGAAGTGCGTTGTAAAAAGGTTGCTTTTTTCATCAGGTGACTTAGCAAATCTACTATTTAATTGGAGTATCGCAGGAAGACCGGATTCTTTCCGTTTGGAGTTTACAAATTTCCAGAACTGTTTTGGATTACGCTGAAGTTTACTATGAGTGCGATTTACATAAAGGCGATAGCAAAGTCGATTGTATATCCTGTATAGTTTTGTAGCATCATTTAGTTTGATTTTTGTAAATGGGCACCTGGAATTACAAAACTTCCGCAGCAATTTCAAACGTGTCTGTTTCAAAGTTATGTTGAGAAAATGCATAAAAATAGTGCTATTTCAGCATCAATGTTACAAGCAATCGGCAACTTTCAGCAGCTCGCACTATATGCAAATTGATCATCAAGGTTTTGTCTGTTTGATAATAATATGTATTTGGTTTATTTAAACAATTTTGAAGAATATTTTGAAAATTTTAAAATTACCAGAAAAAAGTTATGATAAAAAAACTGATATTTAAAGGTTAATTTCATATTTTACATTTTAACTAAAAAGATAAATATTTTAGAACTCGACGTTCAAGAGAAGGTTTCAGAACTTGTGCATTTCAAATAAGTTTGTCGAAGACAGCAAAGGGATTGGACCTACGGTTTAGAAGTTTGATTTTTTATCAGAAGGATTAATAAAAAAATTCCAAACATTTTCTTATAGAGCTCATTCTATAACTTCTTCGAAGACACCTAAAAGATGTAAACAAAAATGTAAAACAAAACAGTTATATGCAACGATCACGTTTTCCACATTTTTGACCACTGTGCACTTAGGGTGGCCCAAAATTGTACTATGTCTGGGATGTTGGGGGCTCAAGCTTCAAATGATAGCTTAGGGTGTAAGAAACAATATTTTATATGGCGGCGGCTCAGAAAAATGATGTTTAGAGGTCGCACTTGTTCGATTTTTGGAAAAAAGCCATTTTTTCCAAATTTTGTCCTAATAACATTTTCAGATCTTGAAAAAGTATCAAACATGTGTCTCTAATATTTTTTAAATTTTCTTTATAATGTAAGTTTTAAACTAAAAATTTATTGGGACTGTTTTGGACTCTCAATTTGTATGTATGATTTTTTAAATTACGCAATACTATTAATTTTTGTGAAAAAAAAATTTGTACTTTGGATTAACATTTTCAATCAACATTGAATTCAAAAGATGCGCAACGTTATGATGTGCAACTTTGCAGAAGAAAGTGTATAGCTATTAATTGTCGTTAAAAAGTTATTCAAGTTTTTCTGAGTGAAAAAAAGTCTTAAAGTCACTAATTTCAAACTTGCGCTATTGCTCTATATTATGATGTGAATGAGTTTTGAGCAATCTAAACTTCTGATATCAAACTTTTTCATCCTTTTATCGATCCTTCAATCAGCAGAAACAACCATGACTAGTTTCTAGATTTTTATTTTAAATTTATTTAGTGGTTGTAGCCATAACACATTCACCAAACCGTCACCCAAGTATGGGTAACACGACCTTCAATCAATAAAAAATCTAGAAACTTGGAATGGTTCTTTCTGGTGATTTAAGGATCGATAAAAGGATGAAAAAATTTGATATCAGGAGTTTATTTGGTTCTTAGATTGCTCGAAACTCATCAACATCATAATATAGAGCAATTCTTAGCAAAAATTTGAAAATTGTGACTTTTTTCCACAGTGAAACTTGAATTACTTTGGAACGACAAATCATAGCTATACACTTTCTTCTGCAAAGTTGGACATTATAACGTCGCGCATCTTTTGAATTCAATACTGATTAAAAATCTTAATCCAAAGTACACTTTTTTGTTAATTTTAATTATTTTTTTTTACAAAAATTCATAGTATTGCGTACTTTAAAAAAATCATACATACAAATTGAGAGTCCAAAACAGTCCCAATAAATTTTTAGTTTAAAACTTACATTATAAAGAAAATTTAAAAAGTATTAGAGTTACATGTTTGATACTTTTCCAAGATCTGAAAATGTTATTAGGACAAAATGTCGAAAAAATGGCTTTTTTCCAAAAATCGAACCAGTGCGACCTCTAAACATCATTTTTCTGAGCCGCCGCCATATAAAATATTGTTTCTTACACCCTAAGGCTATCATTTGAAGCTTGAGCCCCCAACATCCCAGACAAAGTACAATTTTGGGCCACCCTAACTGTGCACTGATCCGAATTCCACATACTATGCCTTGTCGAATTACTTAAAATGTCTAGTTTTAATTTGGAGAAGCTTATTTTTCTTCATGCTTTAGTTAATCTCAAATTTATTGATAAGAAATACCAAATGCAGATTCGTTTTCGTTTTTTCTTCTTTCAAATGAAACAGACAATTGATCTTATAGATAAAAAAAGTATGTTATACATAACATCTAATTCGCTACTGCTTGCTTACGTGATGTCGAGTTGAGTACCGAACAACAGCTGGGGAAACAACCAGTTAGACACGAGACGGCCCCTACTCTCAACTTATCTTGTGTAGCTCTGTCTGTAGGTAGGTACCGATAGATAACAGTTCGCGGCAAATATGCGGAAGGTTAACCCTAAAGACTGCATCGTACTTTTTCCCCAACCCATCCTCCCTTCTTTCTTCAAGGAATTGTAGAGACAGCAGAGAATTACATTGTAGACATGTTTCTATGAGAAAAGTGTCTACGGTTTCGAACTTGGATGAGATTTCAAACAGAGTACGACTATGATGTGAATTTGCATGGTACTCAAACGTTTTTAAATTTAAACACATAAGACCAATTGGAAAAGAACGCCAGAAATACACAGGTATATAGGCACTTGGTACGATGTTCACTTTTCACTTCTTTCGAGACTCTACGTTAAGACGACTGACTGAGAGGTGTGGCTCTAATGAATTTTGTTTTGTGCTGTTGTCTGAAAGATACGGTCAATTTAAAGTTTATTTCTAGAAGAAAAACGTTAAAGCTGGTGGTGGTTATCAGCTAGTTGCTGGTGGTATGATTTAGGTACGTTGAGCACTAAGTGTACCCATTACTGTAACATAAACATCGATGACAATTACCGCCATTTCTCCATGTCTCGTGCTGCGTAACCTAGATTATGTAAACAATAACGACAAATTATTATCTAGAAGGGTATCAATTCGATACTATATACTGTATCGTGCTGATGACCCAAAACAAACCTCCGTATTTGTTGAATTGTCTGTTAACGTAGAATTTTGTCAAGGAAGAGTCCTAATCGCAAGGAAAACTTTTTAGATTTTGATGGTAATTATCTTAAACCTATTAAACCGTTCAATGGAAATGCGTCAAAAGTTTAAAAACAAGTATTGATGCGCATTTGTTGTTGACGCTCATCGCGGAAGCCGCATTTTGAACGTTACTTAGCGTGTCTGTATCCATGAGCTTGACTCATTACTTAGGTACACACATAAGTATATCCAACGTCGGATCACAATAAATTTTTCGATTCGCTTACTTTCCCGTGTTGGGTCGAGTTTCTCGATATTATAGGTAAACAACAAGGCTTCTGGGCCATAACTTGGTGGGAAAATATTTGTTCATTTTATATCTCGACATATAAGTAGATACACTTCATCGGTAGAACGAAAGAGAGAGAGGGGCTCTAAACTCTAAGTATTGATGCAAAACATCTGCCAATGATTTTGCTTCCAATGGAAAAGCTACGTCAAACCAAGCATAAGTCAATCAGATGTGTTTGTTTCCAGATAAAAAAATAGCCTGTGGGTGATTACCAAGACGTTTGATACGGTTCTGGCTGTACTTAGGTAGAAGGTTCAATAAATGGACATGTTTTGCTATTAAAATACGATTATTCTTGCTAAGTCGCACGCGACAGGCGTTCTTGAACACCTGAATAAATGTGTTGGGCTAAATATAAAACACTATGCAGCTACCAGAAATTTTTCTGAAAAGTTATTTAAATGTTTCTGTTTTGTTCATTATTTGTTTCTTCCATAAAATCAATACACATAAAAATCAGAATTTCTTGAGGGTTGAAAATAAAACAGAATCCATAATCTCTTTTAAATTATTTTCATAATACAAAAACCATGCATTTCTCGTAATTCGACAAACTTACTCACATGATTGTTTATTTTTCCGCTCTTTCTGTATTGACTAACAGCATAAATCCGATCTCAACGAACGAAAAATAGACTGTTGTGTTCCGATTGCCAAAACTAACGAATGAAAGGAACAGAGAGGTCTGGCCTACCTTAAGCATACACGCTTCAGAAACCACGTGTATAAATAAACCTGAGACTGATCCAGATCGATAACCGCCCAAGCACGAGTTGCGGCCCGAGAGGGTTTAGTAAGAAGTTGCGGTTTGTCATCAGATTTTTGTCTCCGCTTTAACCTAAATTAAAGGGGACCGAAATCGTTCTAAAAATATTTCTTGACCTGATGTTTTGTTTCTAATGTTGGAGCAATTAGTTTCGCTGACGTTATGAGCAAGCAACCTCAAATCTGTTCTAATCTAAAAACGCGTTTCCGCTGTTCGAAATGAGCACTGGAATCAGCAAAAAATTATCATCAACAGGGGGTCAAACAGACATGTGTTTGGTACAGTCTGGCATTATGAAACCTAAGCAAAAATGTTCGTGTGTTTTTTCTAATTCATTATGCAAAGGAATTCAACAATTTTGTGATGACTTCAGTTCTAAATACCATGCAAAACGCATTACTAAACTGAGTCGAGTTGGGGTCATTTCCGGTTTTTTTAAACCCTAGGTTTGTTCAATCAATAAATCTTGTAAAAGGTATTAAGCAGTCTATTCCAAAAATCGTGAAAAACATAAAATCTTACGAGGTAAAACCGGGAAAAACCGTTAATTTGAAATGGAAACTCGCTGGCCACTCTTATTCTACTACAACGGATCTCAATTTTCGATGTTCTACATAATAACGTGGAACGACGCAGTTTTAAAATCATACTTTTTTCGTAAAGTAAAGCAGGAAGGAGGAAACACAAGAAACAGAACACTGCGAGGCATGCTACATTGGATGCACTACGAGGAAACTGAAACAACGGATTTCACAACACAGGACTCAAACAAACGAACTCAAGCGATTATGGAACATCGGATACACGAAACAGGATTACGCAATTCAACAACTTCGCCAACAAACAGCTTTACTGGAACATGAAATAGCTATGGATCATCTGTTCGACATCGATAAAGCGGATATCATCGACAGATGTGACAACGAAAACAAATTGTTGATTCTGGAGTGTTGCCACATTAAAACAACAACACATGCAATAAACCTAAAAAAAAGACACCGAAAACATACATACATCATACGCAAACATTTTTAAAACCATCCAACACATACGAAAAATAAACCAAAAACATAAAACCACCAACACAGAAACACAAATCCAACAACACTCAGAAAACAATAGCACAGACTAGTTATAAAAGATCAAAGCAAAACAAAAAGTGGAAGGTAGTGACTGTGGAAAATCGATGCTGCGGAAATATAATCCAGAAAATAGGAGGAAGTACGGATTTTACACAGTAAGTCGAACAGCACTACAAAAACACTAGATTCACAAATTAATCACAAAATATTGTAACAGACACAAATGACAGCTTTATCCGATCAGCCGAATCAAACCTGACAAGAAATACGACACATTTTAGGTAAGAATCGGTTAATTCTGTGAAGACTTTTTGAAATTTTTTTACACACAATAAATTTTACAGTCCCTGATGACGATCCTATATGGATTGAAACGTTGGAACGTTAAATAAATAGTCGTTTTTGCTATTTGAACTGACTGAAAGCCGAAAAAATCACATTAAATTCAAGTAACAGTCGTTAAAAAACATGGTAAAGTAAAGCTGAAAATGATTTATTCAAATTTTTACACAGACAAGACATGAGTTTGAAACTTGGAAACCCGGAAAATATAAACCTTAATATTTTTTGAATTTGTGTACCTACTATTGAAAATTTCAAAAGTAATGATACGATAGAAAAGTTGAAAATTCGAGGCCGCATATCCAGCTTTTTTAATCAATTTTAAATGATATGTTAAACCATTGAAAAACAAAAGCGAAATCGAGGTAACTTTTCAGAAGAAAAAAAGTTTCCTCTACATTTAAACCACCTTTTGCGGCTAGGATCTATATATGACCCGAACTGTACTTTTTCAAAACGATATCTCAGGTACGGTCAAAGCTAGATACATGAAATTTTCTGACTTTTCCTAAAGTGAGGAGCTTTAAAATTTTTTAATCCTTCTTATTTAATTTTTGGCATTTCGGTGAGTTATGATAACTCGCCGAAATGCCAAAAATTAAATAAGGATATATCCCAGCGGCGATTGAAATAAGATAAAAGTTTTCTGAATAGGGTAACCAGAGTCACCCAGAAAAAAGGACAATTAGCCGTTAGGGTCATACACCCGTAGAAGAGGTTGCAAAAATCCAATGCCAATTTAGCAAATCTCTGTGCCAAAATGCGCTGATAAGTGTACTATGCCGAAAATGAAAGCACTACCCAAGTAACCATAAGCACTAAAAACTATCACCTATGCAGCTCTAACGTCAGCTATAGAGCTTTATTCTGTGCATCATATAAGCCCTGTGAGCCAGGTTTGGCGAAATTAGTTGTTGCTTTAGTGCAGAAACCAGTATAACCTTATAAAAGCACTGTATTGTCGGTGGATGTTATAGCGTTAGCGGGCAAAATCCTGTAAAAATGTAAATATGGCGTTTAAATGAGGTATAACCATGCGAAAAAAATCGATTTTTGTTTGGCTCCATTTTTCTGCCATGATACTGAATTTGGCTTATGTTGATATTTGGGAGGGGATCTCTCTGGTTAAATTTTCTACATGATATTTTTTTATTGTCCGGCTGAAGATGACCTAGAATCAAACACATGACATCCATGGCTAGGATATTTTTCAGTATAACTCTGCATGTGGACCTATCAGGACCGCGTTAAATCTTTGAAGAATAGCCCTATTCGAATCAAATTTCTGGCAACCGGTGCCCTAAATTTCCATTAATTGAGCAGCAATCAATGCTAATGTGCTTTGGCCTCATGCCACTGTAGTGCTTACATAGTGCTAAAAAGCATTAAAGCAAGCTTGTGTGCTCTAATGCTTAGAAAATATAGCATTTGTCATTCTGATTTAGAGCTATGTTGCATCTCAAAAGCATTGTGCAAAGCTGATCAAATGCTAGTTGCATGATGCAAACTGCTCAAGTTTGATGAAAATCGAAATATGTAGATACTGATTTGGACAAAATGAAACTTGATGACCTTTTTTTGTCGCCAGGTAGAATTTTCGTTTATCCGCAGAAATTTTTTCGATTATCCGTAGATTTTGACCATCGATCTCCGTAGAAATGCTTAAAATCCGTAGACATCCGTAGATCTGGCAACATTGGTTCGCTGGCTGCCTGGTATTGGCCGGTATTTATTACCATCCTCCTTCGTCTTGTGATGTGATAGGGAGGAACGTGAAAACGTTTTTATTTTGTTTCTTTCAGACATACGCAATGCAGTTGTGCTGGGAGGTTAATGCCGGCAATCGCAAATCAAATCATCCCCGATCGCATTTTGTTCCTATGCCAATGATGATATGTTATTGATTACTCACGATTGGCATAGAGGCTGAATTTTGGGTGTATAGACCCGGATGATTGTTTTGGTCATAAAATCAAAACTACTAAACTCATTTTCATAAACTATACCATTTTGATATCGTTCTAATGTCTGCTGACAGATGCTTTTTAAATTTGAGTTTTGGTTTTTATGGTCTTCAGGAAACGACCTTAGAGCCAAAAAGTCCTTAAAAATCGGTGTTTTGCATCAAAGACTAGGTACTAATTTTTTTGAAGTGAAGTGTGTTTTTGGTGACAAAATTGTTCCTAGAACATTTTTGCTTGGAAAATGCTTACATAAAAAATAGTAAAAAAAAGTTATACTAATTCCGTTTTCGTTTTCTCGATACATTCAGCTTTAATTTTTTTTTTTAGGATTTTCAATATGAATAATGTTAATCAACAATAAATTTAATTAATTTTTTTTAAATCTATAGTAGAATTTTGGACCTGAGGTAAGATTAAGAAATTTTGGTCTTAGTTCTTTTTTTTTTTAATTAAGGACCTTTTTGACATTCGGTCCCTGATCTTAGTTTTAAGATTGCTACTTTTGATTAACTTTAGTCGTTTATCAAAATTTTATTATAAATTAAAAATTTTGAGTTTAGAGAAGAACATTTTGCTTGACATTTTTTGGACCTTCATGGGGGTAGTTTAACCCTCAAAACACCAACGGCCATGGACCCAAGAATAGTAGACAAACTTTTAGATATCTCTTTGTCTGATACTTACAAACTGTGAAATGAGAACTAATATGACAAATAATAGTCAACGGACCTTTTATCTTCGGATTTTATTACATTTTTGCCTAGGGTCAGGGTACTCTGAATTAAGGATCAAGTCTCCTTTAGTAAAAAAAAATCAAGTCTCTTGTAACTTACAATAAATCACGATTTTTTTAGTCTCACGAAAATGCTTCTAGTTCCTCTACGAGTTCATGTATCGTTCTAACTTTTGGAACATAAAAACTTCAAATTATACGTCGTCAGAAAATGCAAAAGACGGCGAGTTGCAAAATTTGCATTTGCAAACGACAATTTGAGGCATATGTGTAACTTTTTTGCCTTTTTTCCATTGATCTTTTCAGCTATTCGGTAAAACGAATATTCGTTATATTTTGTTAGGGGCCATTAAGATTTTATAATGTTTTCCATATGTCCTTTTGATGACATTACGCTTGAAAATGAACAATCTTATTCCGTAACAACTCAATAACGCTATATGACTATTTAGGAATAGTTGAACAATAAAATTGTTGTTGTTTAAAACCACGTAGAATTGAGGGATGAGCTCAGTAGATTTTTGAAAGTTTTTTGGTGCACTCTGGAAACCTCTTATTAGAGAACTTCTGGAGGAATTTTGAAAGTGTTCTATTCCTTTAGTTATCTAAAACTTCATGATAACAACTATTTTATATTGTTTTTAAAATAGAATCTTTCGGTACCAAAAACTAGATATTCCTTTGAGGAGTATCTTTCTACAATATCTTTAAATGATTATTTAATTCTAGACAAAAAAAAGTGCCAATTCAGATTTGATATACAAATCTGGGTAAAGATTCAAATGTTCTTGTAATTGTCCTTTATTGATTTAACGTCAGCCCATCGATATAAAATTATGTTTAGGGTCAAGGAAATACAATTTCAAAATTAGTAGCAATTAGTACAAATACTTACTTCGTAGTGCATTTTTCGGAACATGGAGCAGTTGAAGTAGAGGTTGTCGTATATCACTTTGTTGATGCCTTTCTTCACTTTGTACACATAGTTGATGGACATTATCTTCGGAGTAGAATGGGTGCTTTTCAGTAATTACACTGAGACCGGCACTCGCTGATAGAGAAACTTAAACCGTTGTTAACCTCGTCCCCAGTCAGGCAGGCAGGCAGGCAGCTCAATGATTTGGTTGCACTTCTTCTATTAGTGATGGAAGCATGCGATTTCTCAAATTCTTCGGATTCGATAAACACCTTACCGAAGAGAGGTTTCCGATATGGTTGGTACAAAAAAAAACCGTAACGTAAATTGCTTCCGGCCACCTCCCCGGACTCGGTAGGTGCACTCAATCAAGCCACAAAAACACTAACACAAAACACAAGTGCAACGATTCACCGGCACTATTTATCTTGGCACTTTTGCATGGAACGCTTTCCTTGTATAAGAGCACAGCCAGTCAGACCGAAAGTAAACTAAGGCAAATAATAATCGCTTCTAGCCAAGTCGAAATTCACTTTCGGTTGAGTGAAACCCTACGACTATGACTATGATGAGGCACCTTCACCAGTCTGCTAACCGATTTTCCTCCGAGGGCCTGTTTTCCACACAATATTCGATACTCTTCGAGCTTCGAAAGTAAACAGCCGAAAGCAGATGCATCGAATAGTTATTTTTCCCCACAGCAGCACCGAGCGATTCTTCTAGAAATCTCGGAATTTCAACTATGTCTGATAGTTGATCGCGAAACGATCGTAAATCTCTGCTAAGCGTGCAATCTACGCACAATGTAGAACAGATGAATCAGCGTAAAGTGTAGCAGGAGCGATCACACAACGTTTACATTACGAAGTCGTTACGTCCGTAGGTTGATATACCTATCAAGCGAACTTAACTCGAAGAACAATCAACGTTTATTTCAAAACAACGCGGAACAGGAACGGCTCAACCTGTATGAAGAGAGCTACAATCAAAATCGCGCCGCGCCGGTCTCGATCGGAAAGAATCTTTTATTTATACACAGATTGATGATCGAGTAAAAAAAAATCGTAACAATCAGCTAGAACGAAAACAACAACAACACCGTTACTAAAGAATGCAGCAGGAGGACCGGAAATGAAAGCGAACTTGCGCACCGCTCTCTTGATCGCTACTCGACGACGACGACGACGACGACCAACATCGATCTGCTCGGTACGAGGTGGCTTGAGCGACTAATGCCTTACTACAATTTTGTTGATATCTGTCTAGCCTGGCCTGGCTGGCAGGCAAACGAGCAGATTGACTTGGATTGCACTTGGCTGGCTGTTCCGGGCCCCGGCACCGGTAAGTTGGCCACCAACACACACCAGAACACATGCAAACGTGTGTCCCTACATGTTTTGCTCAACTTTACACACTCAGTCTCAGTACGGATGCACTCCATTCCATTCCATCCTATCCAACAAGACAAGCCAGC
Organism: Uranotaenia lowii; assembly: GCF_029784155.1. Taxonomy (NCBI): domain Eukaryota; kingdom Metazoa; phylum Arthropoda; class Insecta; order Diptera; family Culicidae; genus Uranotaenia; species Uranotaenia lowii. Next base: position 133,610,581 of record NC_073692.1, read on the forward strand.
ATAACAAGAGACGTCGTCGTTGTCTTTAATTCGCCTGTGAAGAACTATTTGTGTTGTGACGCACAGTGGACTCAAAAGAGGTAACAAAAGAACAGTTCTTGCTTGGGCGAGAGTATTTTGTTTATGCTTCAGGGTGTCGGTTCCTATTACAGTTCAATGGCCGACGTCATTACTTCGGTTGCACCGGCAATATGATTTTCAGACTAATATAATCAAAAATTTTGATTTTGAAATCCTTTCTTACATCAATTTACATAACATCACTGATTAAAATAGACAAAAGTTTTTTAACACGGTTTTTACAAGGCTTTTTGAACGGTTTTCGGGAATTAGCAAAAGAATAAAAGATCTGAGGCTTGTAATCTGAGCCTAAAACCTGAAACCTGAAATAGCGATAAAGAGACATGAGATATGAGACATTAAACGTGAGTCGTAAGGCATCTGACAAGAGACTTGATTCCTGAGATTTGAGATCTGAGACATAAGACTTCAAAAATGAGCTTTTCGACTTCATACCTACATGAGACTTTTGAACCATTAAATAGTCAAAAGTTCTTTGAAATAGTGAACAGTATGAAACCCACGGCGGGTATTGAAAATGTTTCCCTAAGAGTTTTTAAAGATTCTTTATCTGTACTTTTTAGCGAATCCGTTACGAGATGCTTTTTGGGCTTGTGATATAGCTCAGTTGGCAAGTCTGTTGTCTCCTGAGCCGATGTCCGCGAGTTCGAGCCCAAGAGCAAACATCGAACACAGTTTTACCGGAAGTTTTTCAATAACGATCCGCCAACTGCACCGTTGATAAAGTCGCGAATGCCATAAAGATGGTAAAACGACTATAATCGAAACAAAAAAGTTACGAGATGCTATAAACACAAGTCTTCAAACAGGGATAGTACCTGACACGTGGGAGTGTTTAATTCTTATTGAAAAAATAGAAAAATGCACAACAAGGAACGTTATTCCTTCCTCTAAAAAGGTTGGAAATCCAAGAAAAAGTGCCAGAATTTGCAGTAAAAAAGAAGTTTTTACACTTTATTTAGTCCCAAGAAATACTTATTACAGAGCAGCCTGGATTCAGGAAACAACATTCAACAGAACCCGCTGTGAATTTGTTACTTCGAAACTGGAAGACCAATATTGTAAATGGCAGCTACACAGTTGCTGCGTTTCTGGATATTAAGAGAGTATTTGAAACGATTGATCGGTTTTTGTTGATAGATGTACTAGTGAGAGTTGGTATCAATGATACAGTTGTTAACTGGTTTAAGAATTATTTGGATAACAGGATGCAAAATAAACAAAATTTGGTTCATCTTACGCGATACAGAGAAAATAATTTAGGTGTCCCCCAAGGAAGTGCCTAGGTTCCATTGTTATTTATACTGTACATCAATGAGATGAGGCCCTTGGAGCCAAAGGGGTATAAGTGCATGAAAGCTTATTTCGAGAAAACAGGCTTTCAAGTTGTTGTGTTTAGCAATTTTCCATACATTTTTCGAAATTTTGAATTTTGCTTTGGAACCTAAAAGTAATTAAATAAATATCAAAAAATCTGAAAAAACCATCAAATATAGTTTGAAATATGAAAAATCGTTTGGCATCATTAACTCAAAATTGACCATTTTTTCACTTATACCCCTTTGGCTCTGAGGGCCTCAGATGAAACAATGCTTATAGTACGGTCGTCTTTAACTATTTGCAGATGATTCCAGTCTCCTACTGGAGTAGAAATGACTTAGAGCGTGTTATTCAAAGAGCAAATGCTGATTTGAAAAATATTGCAGATTTCCTAATACAGCGAAAATTGTGTCTGAATCTCAATAAAACCAACTGGATGATCATTGGCAACCGCAAAATCGAAGAGTTTTCAAACTTGTTGATTGGTGGTTTTGCAATCGAAAGAGCACATCAGGTTGAATACCTAGGAGTACAAATTACAAATAGATGAGAAGTTAAATTTCATAGCTCACATCGACTACACTATTAAGAAGATTGCCATGAAATATTCACCTAGTGAGATATTTACCCAAAAACTAAAATAGTGTATTTTTTGCGATCATGCCCTCCCCCTGAGGGTCCAAGAAAAACAAGCTGGGTATTCTACTCTACACTCAAAATTTTAAAATTAGAATCAAGTTTTGATCATTGAATAAGGTTATTCAAGAGAAACAATCTAGATTCAAAACTAATACCAAAACCTCAAAATCCCATCCCAAGTTCAGAATTCAGCTACAGTTTTTCAAAATTTTTTCACTTCTTTAAAGAAATTCATCTCTGAATATGAAATTCTATATGAAATTAAACTCATTTGACAGGTTCTGGTGCCATCCCAGCAAACATTCAAAAGGGTATATCGCAGGAACAATAGAATTATTCAAACAAATCGGAATCTAAAACACGAGTGATCTAAGTTTTCACAAGTGTAATTAAAAAAAAGATGTAATTTTCCAGCCCTTTTGATGTAATTTTAATTTTTTTTTCCAAAAAACGAATACAAATAAGTTGTTTTGCTATAATTTTACATTCTGTGATGTTAAAATCGAGCGGTCAATGAAATTTATATCACAAACAGAGTAAAATTACATCTGTTTGATTTAAAACAGAATGACATTGTTTGTCTGTGCCATTTTCCAGTTGAATAATTGTATCTACGTTCCAAGACGCAGCTCCTGCATCTCCATAGTTTCCTAAAAGTGGTAGGTTTCTAAAGTGAAAAACAAACGAATGATGTTATTGAAATTAATCAGTTCTTTGTTTTCGTGCATCGTTTTTACAATGATGTAATTTTAGATAAAAAACCCGATTTAATACACTTGACAGTGGATTGTAGCCTTTCTTACAGCCTGTCAATTATCACAAAATTAATTATGATTAATGAATTTCATACGCAGTAAATCCAAAAAGAATTTAGGAAATAATAATTTGAAGTTTTTAATAGGATAAAAGTATTTTTATATAATCATAATTTTCCTATCAATAACATTATTTGCAACTAATTGGAGATTTTGGAATGACAAGATTCTGAAATATCTTGTATGATATCGTTTCTATGACATTATAATCTAACTCAATTTACTCCTTTTCGAGTTATAGCATATGGTAACTTCGAAAATCGAAGGGGTATAATAATTAAGAATAAAATTTGAAAATGATGCCTGACCATGTATTTCAAATAATCCAACCTCTCAAGTAATGGAAACAAATACATAGATAAAACTATTGGATAAAATTTCAATTGCTAGAGTAAAATACGATACCAAAACTTAGAAAATCGGTAGAATAAATTTTGAAAATATTGATATCGCAATATTTTTAATTTTGTAAGTTTGCCAATTTTTTTCAATTGCCAAATTTTTCAATTTTGTCAATTTTGTCAAATATGTCACTTTTGTCAGTTTTGTCAATTTTGTCAGTTTTGTCAATTTTGTCAATTTAGTGAATTTTGTCGATTTTCTCATTGTCAATTTGGCCAATTTTAACAATTTTTTTCAATTTTCTTCGCTTTTGTCAATTTGTCAATCTCGTCAATTTTGTCAATTTGGTCAATTGAGTCAATTGTGTCAATTTTGCCAGTTTAATCAATCTTGTCAATTAATGAATTTTGTGGATATAGTGAATTTTGTCGATTTTGTCTTAGTCAATTTTGTCAATCCTGTCAGTACTATCAATTTTGTCAATTTTATCAATTTTGTCAATTTTGTCAGTTTTGTCAATTTTGTCAATTTTGTCGTTTTTGTCATCGTCAATTTTGCCAATTTTCTTGATTTTGTCAATTTTATAAATTTTGTCAATTTTCATGATTTTGTCAACTTTGTCAATTTTGCCATTTTTGTCAAATCAGTGTATTATGTCAAGTCAGTCAAGTTTGTCAATTTTGTCAATTTGGTCTATTTTGTCAATTTTTTTTCAATTTTGTCAATTTTGTCGATTTTGTCATTTTTCTATTTGGTCAACCTGGCCAAAATGGTTAACTCGGATAGTTTTTCTGTTTCTTCAATTAAACTTTGTCAATTATTTTTATTAGCTTTTTAGCTTTATATGCATGTTCCAAAAAAAAAATCTCAAACGCTTCAAACTCTTCTATGGAGGGCTTGGTGGCGCTACTGTTTGGTTGTTATTTTCCATTTTTGCTAGACAACAACCCCAACAACGCAACAATTGCACAGGTTTTTCGATGCGAACGAAAAGTTTTCATCGCGCAACGTTAGATCTAAAGAGAGGAAGAGAAAAGGGAACAAAAAAATTATCCCGAGAGCTTAAAGCTCAATAGGATTCAGTAGCATTTGTCTTATTGGATTCAATTTGCTTCCACGGGCGAAATTCTCTCCTGTCATTCGTGCTTAGAAAAAGCTCCCTGAGCACGAACGGCACGTGAGAAGATGAGATGGTGTGCATACATCGTCCGCGTTCCCGTATCGTTTTCCCCTTCTCAGAGCAATCTGTGCTTGAGAATCTATCGTTGGGCGAAGGACGGGACCCATCACTATAGAAATAAGCGATGCGAGGGTCTAGTCCTTAGGCCTGAGTAATTTGATTTCGGGGTTGTACCTCATGATGCAATCTTTTATCATGAACTTTAATTTTGAGTTTCAAACTCAAAATCATTTTTGGATCCGGTTCTTCCTAAGGGTGGACTGGTATACATGAAAGTAACTATCATTTTCACTGTAAAATTAAAATTTAGATAATTAAGTTTGAATGATATTCATTTGTTAATAATTTTCGTTCGATCAAAGGCGCCCTCTGTTTTCCTTATGGGGAATGACACGGTGTGAAAGCGTACCCAGTGCTTATCGCTCCATGACTTCGATCATCTTGATTAGTGATAGTTTGACATTGCTGGCAAGCCAAATGGCCACGTTTTTTGGAGTGATGATTTTTGATATTTACTATGAAAAAAAAATGTTCTAACTATTTTGTATTTTTTTCTTTCTTTTATAGGTTGAAGAAGAAAAAAAATCAAATTTTTCAAGATAAAAATCATTTTTATTGTACTGCCCAGTTTCACAAAAACGTCGAGAACAAAGTTTACAAAAATTCACACAAATACACACAAATACACAGACATCATCAGAACTCGTCGAGCTGATTCGATAGGTACCTATAAAGGTATATCTAAGACCCATAATTAATGATCTCCCAAATCGACCGATAACTATACCTTTCTGTAAGAAAGGCAAAAAGGTATCTAACCATGAATTTCAAATAATTTAACGTTTGCTCTGGGATCAAACGTTGTAGTGAAGACAGCAAGAACAGAGTATCAATGATTCTAACATAGAGTCCAATGATCAGTTAAATATATATTCAAAATCAATTAGAAACATGATTTTTTAATTACAGATTACAATATAAAAAACCATTTTATAATTTATAATTCGGAGCTTCGGTTCCGAAATTTTTGAAATGGTTCGGTGTAAACTGAACCATTAAAATGAAAAAAATTCAATCATTGGCCGGGAAAATATGAACTGGCGTCTTCCTCCCATACGGTTTCTGTCACCATGACATCAAACCTGAGAGGGAGTGAAGCCTGTCTGTTCCCCCTTTCACACATCGACAGGTCCATACTTTTCGATAGCAAGCGCGTATCTATGACGTCACATATAATTTGACGTCATATATACGATAATCTTGATTTTAGTGATTGCTTGTTGTGGCCAGCCAGCTAAATTGACACGTTTTTTGGTGTGATGATTTGATGATCTTTCTTTTATACATTGAAGAGGGAAAAAAATCAAATTTTTTAAGACAAAAATCATTTTTATTGTACTTCCCAGTTTCGCAAAAACGTAGTGACAAAGTTTATAAAAAATCACACCAATACATACAAATACACTGACATCGTCTGAACTCGTCGAGCTGATTCGATAGGTACCTATAAAGGTATATCTAAGACCCATAATTAATGATCTCCCAAATCGACCGATAACTATACCTTTCTGAAAGAAAGGCAAAAAAGGTTTCCAACCATGTGTTTCAAATAATCAACATTTGCTCTGGACCTATGGAGTGAAGACAGCGAGAAAAGAGTATCCATGATTCTAACATAGAGTCTGTGTAGCGGTGATATAACGTCACATAAATAATAACATCGCGCATTACAAGTTAAAAAAAATTATGATTGAAAGTAAACTGTTCAACCAAGCCATGTCTGCATGGGGCTTGACATTTTAAGATCAAGAAAGCATTTGTGGGCTGACTAAAGGATTGATTGTATTAATTTCAAAACGTTACACTCCTTGATAAGCATTTGAGTTTTAGAGATTAAAGGCATCAACTGATAATCACAGGAAATGAGAGGCCTGTTCTGATAACATGATGACAATGACTTAATTCTCTGGTGAATTGTTTTGTCATAGCTCTATATGATGAAAGCTCTACCATGGCATCCTGGTAATGATTGCATAGTTTTTTTTTCTTTAAGTTAAACTTCCAGCAGCCTGTGCGTTTTGAAGATGTTCTAAGTATATTCCACCTTTTATTGCTCAATGTAATACATTTTTTGTCTTCCACAATTGATCGAAGATTTCAAATTGAATTTCCTTAAAAACAATAATACTGATTATAGTTCACATGGTAAAATTGATGAATTGATGTAGCAGACATTAGCCTTTGGTAACAGTCAATGATGTTGTCTTGCAAAAAAAAAAATGAAATTTAAAAGCACAAAACGCACATACGCTAGTGTTTCCATTCGCAAAGCGCTATCCCGAGATGCACTTTTGAATATCCGATCCGTTGCAGCGGTCATTCACGCTGGATGAAGCGCGAATCCAACTGCTGAATTTAGTGGAATACTCTGGTTAGGTCACATAAGTCGGCCCTACGCAGACTTGGTTGAGTTCCTAGAGTTACCTTTAGCACAACGCTGATTTTAAGCCTAGGATATCCTTTGTCACATGCCAAACATTTGAATCAGTATTCTCCGTAATAACAGGGTTTTGTATTTCAGAAAAACCTTTTAACTTATGGTTTCTTGCAGTAGGTTTAAAATAAACCACTCTCGTTGTTCTTCAAAAAAGCTTCTTTACACTGGCAGGCATCAAGTTCGCCCCGAGAACAAAACAACGTTTGACTTGCTACCCGACTGTAGGGCACGAACTAGTTGTCGATGACGATTAACTATGCAGCAGAAAAGCATAAAGGTGGTTGAGACCATAGGCCATGCTACCGATCGTGTATGTTCGTCGATAAGGTGAACTGCACTTTAGTCAATTTTCCATCAAAGCTCTTAACACAAGATGACGAGAGCGGTTTGCCAGAATTTATAATTTTTTTAGAAGTGTTGAGAAGTACGTGTTGTTTGCCAAAGTAGTCACAGTTATCGTTAAAAAGCTGAAAAAAAAAAAACAGAGAAGAGAGTGTTGTTGCTTCATAACGGGTTAATTTTTTTCAGCCAAGCACACTATTGTTACCTTAGCATTAAGATTTCGATCACGATCACTATTTTTGCGGATTAGCAACCTGTTCTCGAACCATAAAAATAGACTTCGAAGTTGGATTGTTCTTTTTTTCGAATAAGTTTTGCAGCTAATTCGTTTGGAAAAAAGGAACATTTTTTTCCGCATTGGTGTCCTTAGAATTTTGTATATTGCTTGCTCGCGGCTCTCCGGGAGGTGTCCCCACTTCCTACGCTGGAATAAACAATATCGACATGGGATTTGTTAGTCTTTTATTTCAAACGAATTTCCGGTCAACAGAGCTTACCGTTAAATAACTCACGAAGTCAACTGCCATGGTGGACAGGCTGTGGCAGCCTAACTTCGTCATCCTTTGAGGCATCGAGAAGTCTGCAACGCGCTGTAATGTTGTGGGACTCTCTTCCATGAGATCATCCAGGGAAACTATCTCTTGCCTCGACGGACAAATCTGTTCTGAATACATTACTTTCGCCCCTATCCAGATGACTAGCACACTATTTTGAACATGTTTATTACAAAATGAATACTGATAAGAAATGAAATCAAATGGGCAAAATGGATCGGTCAAAGCTGGTGGATTTGATTTGTTTACATTGATGGCTCCGCTGTTGTCACTTCTACACGCAAAAATGGAAACCATAAAATTAATAAAATATCATCCCAAAGTGTGAATAGGACCAGCGCGCCTACAGCTACGGGTGGTTGCATATTGAAGAAAAGTAGGCAAGACTATTTTGAAATTTTTGTAAATTATGTCAGTTTTGTAAATTTGTTTAATTTTTTGCTATATTGATTCTGTTAATTTTGCATATCCTGAAAACTTTTTCAGTTATATGATTTATATTCATTTTATCTATCCAGTTTTGCCAATTTTGTAAATGTTATCATTTCTGTCAAACCATTCAAAATTGGTCAATTTTGGTTAATTTTTGCCAAATTTTTGCCATAAATACGAAATTTGTCAGGTTTGTTTAAAGATAATAAAAGTTTGTGAATGTTGTCTATTTAGTAATTTTTATCAATTTTGTCAATTATGTCCACTTTGTTATTTAAGAAAATTTAAACCATTATATCATTTTTGTAGTAATTGACTATTTTGACATTTTTGTCAATTATGTCGGTTTTGTAAATTTGTTTTGTAAATCGTCTAGCGCTGGATTGCATTTGAATTTTTGGATTTTAATCTGAATTCTGAAACTCACTATTGGACCCGATTTTTTTTAAATTAAGTTTAAAATCAGAAATACTTTAAAGTCCAGGTAATTCAACATCTTGAAATTAACGCGTCTGTACAAAAAATGTTGATAAAATTAAATTGGGTGAAACTTTTTGTTGATGCATTTTCGTTTGGACGCGAAATTACGCCTATTTAAAATGGGATTTTTTTTATCCGGGTAGGGCTAATAGATAGCGTCGATTTTTTTAAATAGGATTTGATTAGATGTTCCGAAGTTTCAAAAGCGTTTTTTTCGAGCTAACTGATAGTTTCGCCTTTATGAAATGTTACGTTCGTTTGTTGCTAGGTTTGTTTACATTTGGCGCGTTCGCCCTTTTTCAAACTTACTACAAAATTATCTAACAGATTCACGCTTGATTCGACGTATCGAAGCCAGCCATCGCTGCAGAAAAATGCGGTGTTTAACCCTACACCCATCGGTTTGATACGACAAGTTTGGGGTTGTACCCCTTTATGAAACACCGTATTATCATAATACGAATTTAGAGCTTCAGCTCTTAAATTTTTGAAACCGGTTCAGTTAACACTGAACTGGTACAGAAATTAAATATATTACAAATTTACTAATCTCTCCTACTCCTTCTTCCCGCTCGTTTTGTCGTCATGAAGACGTCATGAGTGGGAGTGGAGCGCGCCTATCGTGTAGCGAGTAGCGTGTAGCGAGCGCGCCTATCGTGTATATGACGTCATATATACGATAATCTTGATTTTAGTGATTGCTGGTTGTGGCTAGCAAGCCACATTGACACGTTTTTTGGAGTGATGATTTTATGATAATTACTATGAAAATTTATTTTTCAAACTATTTTGTTTTTTTTTCTTTCTTTTATACATTGAAGAGGGAAAAAAATCAAATTTTTTAAGACAAAAATCATTTTTATTGTACTTCCCAGTTTCGCAAAAACGTAGTGACAAAGTTTATAAAAAAATCACACCAATACATACAAATACACTGACATCGTCTGAACTCGTCGAGCTGATTCGATAGGTACCTATAAGGTATATCTAAGACCCATAATTAATGATCTCTCAAATCGACCGATAACTATACCTTTCTGAAAGAAAGGCAAAACGATGTTCCGTTTTCGTGCATCGTTTTCAATCTAAATTTACACAAATTTTTCTTGCTGTGTAGCATATAGCTAAAAAAGTGGAGGCGATATATCTACAATGACAAGATTCCCCTACAAAATGCAAAATAAACAAATTTAAGTAATTTAAGTAAAACGGAAAAAAAATTCTTCTACCGAGATTTGAACTCCAGCCGTAAGAGTTCGCTGTCCGATATCTTATCACGATGCCAACTCATCAGTTGATATGATCCACGCTATAGCGCTATAGCTCCAGCTATAGGAAGAAAGGTAGAGATCGGATAGAATGTGAATAATTGAAGAACCGCCCATTTATCGTAAGTCAGTTCACTTACATCGTAAATGTCGAATAAGCATATTCTTAACTTTTTGGAGACATATTTACGAATTGACTAATAACTGCTATCCGATTCAACTTTTTTGGGCAAAGCTTATCGTAAATGAATGATAGACAATCACTCAATACCAACTTGTTTACGATGGTTATTGGAAATGTCTTAATATTGGATTTGGATTATCATTTCTATTACGATTTCATGTTAGCTGGGATACTCCGATAACTTAAATTTCCATTCTTGTATTTTGAGTTCTGTATCCAGTGTAGGATTCTTGATTTACAGTTCGAATAATCATTTGAAATTAGAAATGAAAAGCTGCTTTGTATTTGATTTCTTTTTATATATTTAGGCCGGACCAAATTTGAAATCCTTCTTTTGTCACTTGAAACGTCACGAGAAGAGATAATAAAAAATAATCCAAATTGGAACAAATTGAACAAAAGCTTACAGGCAAAAAACTTGCATACAACCTTCCGCACAACATCGAAAAAGAGAGTAACAATCTAGACTCAAAACTAATGCAAAATATTTTTTTTTTATTTTTGTTCCGATTATAGTCGTTTTACTATCTCCATGGCATTCGCGACTTTATATCAAAGTTCCAGTTCGCGAACAGTTATTGAAAAACCCATCCGGAACAACGGATATTTCCTCTTGGGCTCAAACTCGCGGACATCGGCTCAGGAGCAACATAGTTTACTACTGAGCTACATATATCACAAGCTCAAAAAAAAAATTAATAATGATTATTGAAAATCATATGCAATTGAAATACTTTAGTATATTACAATATTGCATGAAAAAAAATTAAATTTTTGTTTCAAAGTTAAAAAATCAGAATCAGATTCATCATTTTAAATTCATACTTTTTATTTATATTCACAATTCAAATACTTATGAAATTAATTTAGTTTTTGCCTTGACACTAAAAAATCACTTAAGCGGGGTTCTGTTTTTTGTTTTGTTTTTTGACCCTTCAAAGGAAATCGGAAAATCGAAATTTCAACTTTGATGCCTAATGAATTCATAATGCGTGAAACGAGATCTGATGTTATCTTGAAAAAAAAAAAAAATGGCTTTACTGGGGCTCCTGACACCAGATCTTGACTTTTTATTAAATATTTTTAAGTCATTCGGCATCTAAATTGAAATTTCCATTTTTTCGTTTTCCTCAGGGTCAAAAAAACAGAAATTTTGAGAGCTTTGAGGCATCCCTAAATCCCGTCCGATTGACTTGAAATTTTGCACAGGTCAGTTTTTTGGGCCGATCTACAAAATGTATATGCTCGGTTTTCAAAATTCAACATGACCCTTTTGACTGCCACTCTAGTATAGAGCTATTAAAAACTCATTAAGCAAGATTAAAAAAATACGAAAGAACCCCATAATGTGGGTGAAATTTGTCGGTCGCAGAATATGATAACGACTGTTATTGAACTTCAGGGTAGCTATCGAGACATAATAAAATTCACTCGCGATTACCGTTAACCTATCAGTCATATTTATTTTATTGAATCAATTAAAGTGTGGGAATTACGAAAACTTCTACCACCTTATACTCCGTTGAGTGTTTTCTACCGAGAATTGGAAAAATTTAAACGATGGATTAAAGATGAGCAAATAAATGTAATCAGTTTGAATCTTTTTTCAACTAATAAAGCTTATTTTTTTAGAAAAGGAACAGTTACGAATGCGTGTATCCAAAAAAAAACCTTTAGTATGATCGAAATACTTTCTATGAAATAAATAAAGATAATCTTATTTATGGTAATTCGTGAAAAATTATATTTTTAGTAAGAAATATTTCTACTTTATTTTTGGTATCTCCCATCGCACACCTTTTTCAGTCATGATATTGACCAATTTTTCCAACTTATAATTTGTCAAATCTGTATTTTGGGTGACTAAATCCTCCTCCTTCTATTTCTGCTACTTTTCGGTTCAGTATTTCTGTTTTGAAAGAAACTGACGGCGATTTGGTGGATTCAGCTGTTTAGAAATTGACAAAACTTGATTAATTTTGTGAATGTCTGCTGGCAAAATGTGAGTACTGTTTTTAAGCTTTCAAAAACAGCGAATACCAAAGCTTTTGTTTTGAAAATTGTTGTTTTTGCTACTTAATTTATCGGTCTTATCGGCGAAAGAAGATGTACTTTATTGTAGGGACCTCTTAAGATTATGAAATTTTTCTAGATGGATATAAAGTTAGAAGAAATGAACTGCCGTTCTAAGCAAGATTGTCACATGTGGAAAAACGTGTAAACGAGAAAAACGCGATTGAAATATCAGATATATTTCCAATTTTTCTCTCAAACTAAAAATTCACCGCCAGTTTTTTCGTAGTGAACAGTTCAAGTTAATCATTTTACAATGTTTTCTGCCAAAAAAATTTCATTTCCTACAAAAAAACAGCAAATCAGAGCCAAAAAATGCTCCGTGGGACACTTTTGCGTAGAATCAGAACGCATGCCGATGCTAGTTCTACGAAAAACTGTCACACGGCTACAATTTTTCTATCATTTTAGAAGCCTGCGTAGTTTATTTTTTCTCAAAATCTCATGCTAAACCGTAGTTTTGTAAATAGTGCCTACCGAAAAGTTTTTAGTGAAAATTTCTCTGAATAAAACACTCAAGGCTTCTCGCTCCTCTTCTGCCCTCTATTTTAGTGTTCTTTTCAGTGAATAACATTAAATTCAACAGTTTGAACTCATCTCAAGACAATTTTTTAATAAAATTTGCATTTTTCATAGAATTTTCTCTAGTGTGACATTCTTGCGTAGAACTATCAACATAGAGACAACCACCTTGATAAAAATTTCGTATAAGTTCAGAACAAAGTATACTTGTTTGTGTTTTTATTCGAAAGTTAACACTAAAAGAGACCGTTTCCAGCAAAAAAGTGAAAATGACCCAAAAGTCACATGGGACATTCTTGCTTAGAACGGCAGTGAAAGATGATAAAATGAACGGATAGAATTTATTTAGAAGCTTTATTATTACACATCAAATTTTTGTTCAGCACGGGCCAACATCTATAAAAATTTCATTATCTTAGGATGTCCCTAATAAAAAGGACATCACTTTCCACCGATAAGGCCGATTAATTAAGTAACAAGCATAAATTACGGTGAATAATCTCTTTATAAAATTTAAAAAAAAATGTTTTTCCACTAGAGCAGAGTTTTGACAAATCATAATATTTTTTACAAAATAACCAGCAAATACAAACATTAATCTGTTAGGGACCACGAGTAGAAATGTTATGCGGGATTCAACCGCTGGAATTTGTTTGAAAAAGGGTTTTTCACAAGTTTTATTGTCCATCAGAAATTATCTGTCTTATTGCCTCGGTACCGGCTATACAGCTTACGAGCTCTGGAACTAGCAAAAAATTGTTGTTTGTAGGTTAGGCTTTAATGACTTATAGCTAGGCAACACATTAAGCTTATCGGAGAAAAAATTGCGGGATATTTCAGCGATCTACACTTAGTTTTCGCTTATTTTAAATTAAAAATTCTGGTATGAGCCTTGACTTCCCTGATGACCCGTAATGTAGTTGCCGATCATTTTTATTTTTCTTTTTCTCTTGCATCGTAAATAACTCTAAAAGTCCTTAATTTTAAAATTTGAAAAAAAAAATAAGACGGATAGTTCTTTTTACAGGCAACGAAATGCTGCCCAAGTTTTTTATGTCCGATAACTAGGAAATTACCTATCAGCAAAGAAAGTGTCCAATTTATAAATGAATTAGGCTTTTGAGCTTGAGCTTGAGCTTGCTATCAACTAATGTCCACCTACGGCCCCTCCTGGCCAATGGCATAATGGTTGCACTCCGTGATTGGTTCGAGATAATCAACATTGCACAATGAACCAAATGAAAGGTGCTGGGGACAAGCAAAACAGTCTCACTGTCTCCTACGCTGCGTATTGGAACCAATTAAAAAAAAACATTTGAAACATATTTTTATGGAACAAGGTTTTCCAAAATTTTTCATCAATCTAACCTATACCACAAAGAACAGACGTACAAGTTAGCCCACGAAACTTGTGTAAAACTTCCAACGATCGTATTGAACCAATTTTGGTCTTTTGGCTGGGTCACCAGATGTCTCCAAACACACCAAAGAGAACTGTCAAAACCAAACAGCGAAAAAAAAACAAAATTTTGGTCAGTTTTGAACAGGTCATCTGAACTGTTTGGCATGTTTCAAGAAAATTGCATTGCAATTGAACTCGTCTATTTTACGGCGGTATTAGTTAATTGTTAATGAGTTCATATACGATTACGCCTTTGAGCACTTGAAAATTTGATTTGTAACTTTTGAACGGCGCAATAAGTAGCACTGTTTCAAGTCAATTTTCAACGTAGTTTTTGGATGTCAGCATTTGAAATTTTACACACTTTTTTGAAGATCTTTTGTTCGAGCTTGTACGTCTGTTCTATGAGCCTATACATTTCTACAGATTTTTCTTGAAAATTGTAAATCTCCGGTTCATCTGTGATGGTTTGGAAAAATAGTTATCTCATTTTCATATTAACCAAAATAAAGATAACAGGGTCTCTTTACTTATTATGATTGTTTCCAAATTTTTAACAATAAAATAAAATAATTGATTGATAATATTGATTTCCTTTACACTTTTCTTACTATAAATGACCTGATTTTTTACACAAAGACTATGTAGTAAGTAAACAAAAAAATATTTTTATTTTGAAGGAAAGCACGTAAAAATACTCTTGGATTTGGAATTGTATTTTCCAAGAATGAAAATTTAATCGAAATGTTCCCTAATGTTCCTAACTAAGACTTCCATCGAGCAGATAACATGTGTTATTTGACTGGAATAGATAATTTATTGCTCTAATCTCTAATCTCTTACTTAAGAAAAACGTGAATTTACAGTAATAAGAAGATTCCTCAAAAGTTAAAAAGGAACAGACTCACCAAAGAATTATAAAACGCCGGTCTCTGATTTATAAAGGAACTGAAGCACTGCGTCGCTGTTTTGTGATTAGGGGGAAGTTAACATAAGGGTTACCAATCTCTTCCAATTGCAGCCACTTAATAACTTCTTAATAAACAATATTTATAGCAATGGCTATATTAAATCTATACAAATTTCATTTTGAAATTCTAGAATTTTTCGCTGTCAGAAAAACGCGTCAACTTTAATCGGCCACAGCCTACCATTCCCCGATATTCCTCTTGAAATATTGCGAATCATTTCTAAATTAACTAAGCTTTTTACGATTAATTTGATACGAAGAACCATTCATTACGTTACTTCAGGCATCAGAATGGGGGTAGGCTTATAAGCGGCACGTTATCCACAAACAATGTACCTTCAACGGAATGTGGCCTAACGGATTACCTCTAGCTAGAATAAAAATCAACCCTATTCGGATGCAACGGTCCATCCTACAGCATAAGAGAATTCATCGATGCATCGCGACCAACTTTCTCCAAATTCCATTCGTTTGATCTGCTATGCTTGCTTTAGGTCTAGGTTAGAACAGGCAAACAAACAAAAATCGTAGATAGATAGAAACCCAATCAGCAATATGCCCTATTTTGAGTGAGATCGGAAAACTTTAAAAAGTTATTCTCGTCTTATAAAACAAAAATATTATTTAAAATTTCAAGGATAGAGCGTTGCATATGCAAATTCACACGTTGAAACCGGATCTGAGAAGATAGGTTCTACAACACAACGCGTGAGAACTTGTTCGGCCAAGTAAAGTGTTCCTGATTAATAGTCACTCATTTTCCACCAATATAGTTATAAGATATACTAAGGTTGGAGTATGATTCACTCGAAGAGATATCGCAAATAGCGATATCGAGCGTCACAATGCGAAGAATCCATATGAATGAGGATAAGCAAAACTGGTTGGTTTTTGCCAGGGTACATACATATACCTAGTCTGATTAAATGAATTTATACAAAAGTAGCAGCCAAGAGCCAACACATGTGTGGTGTGTGTTTTTGTATGAAATTATAATGGAATGTTTATATTAAAATCAACTCGATAGAACCACAGGCATGCAGTAGGATCGCGCACAAATTACGCATTATTTCCCGAACGAGGAGAATCTGACATCTTCCCCGATCCCTGGCTGGAATCATCAACGCGGAAATTAGACTGAAGTGATAACTCGAACAGCAGCCAGCTAACTAATGTCTCTTGGAAATCGAATCAAAAAAAAACAACTCGTTCCCTTGCTTTTTTGTGTTGCTGTTGTGTTGTGATCAGTCGATTGAAACGATAAAATTATAATTGAGTGGCCGCAGCCGCCCGGCCGGTTTAGTTCAGTCAGAGTGCGGCAGCACATCCAATCCAGAGAAGAGCAGCGGAACGAATGCAACAAGAATGTTGCATTATTTATGATGGCGGTGCGCTTGTTGCAAAGATCGGTTTATTTAAATCAATTGGAACGTCTACGTGAGGAATTTCACTACACCGAGCCCTTTGTTATTTTGTTATAATGTTTTCTTTGTGACAATTTCTACTTTCAAGCTCAAAGAGTACTACCCTCTTTTTAACTTAAGTATTGTTTTTACTATACCTTTTGATAATTTCAACCATACCTACTTGATTTACTAAGCTATGTACATCCGGCCAAAGTTCACCTCACCTATAACATCGGTACTAATTATTGCAGCTTGCTAACAATATCGAATTATCTGTGTGAGACACACGACCCGAGTCATCAGGAGAATCTTTCACGATGGTTAGAAATTGTTGTGCCTAATCTTGACGTTGCCTTTAATCATTCAATCCATTCCTGTGACTCAACCAAGACGCAAAGGTGATGATGACGATGATGATGATAGGAACGATGCCCTATTTTTGAACACAGCACGTGATTTTTATCACCTCCACCCTTTATTGATGTCATGCCGTCAATCGATGCTTCTAATTAGGCGGTCGGACTAAATCTAAGGCTAACCTGGAAGGTGTTTTTTTCCTTGGTAGGTACCAGATTTGTAATAGAGCTGTGTATCTAAGTATAACTTCCGAACACCGTATATTGTTGTTGTAATAATTTCGTCAAGAAATTGGTTCATTGGGTTGCTATTCAACCGATTTAGAAATTCGACATCAGATTCAGATTTTAATACAGGTTTCATATTCCGAACTACGATTGAAGCTTCAAATCTTTGAGTCACATTTCAGATTCAGGTATAGATTTCCATTCAAAATTTTTTTTATGAAATATTAATCTAAAGATTATATTTTTCGAAAGTAAAACCTCTAAATCAGGGGTTTTCAGATCGTGCTCCGCGGAGCACTTGGTGCTTTTGGAAGTGCTCCGCGACGTACGCAACGAATATCATAAATCAACTTTGAAAACTCTGATTTTTTTTTATCGAAGCAAAATATTCACAGGGCATAAGGAACAAACGAATAAATTTTGTTTACTTTGCTTTTACTGGCGGCTTAATCCCTGTAGGCAAAGAATTGTGGATTGTCGAAATGCACTGCTTTGGTCGAACAATGATGTGTTAAAGGACTGAGCGTGCAAAACACTCAATGAAAAGGCTGTTCTTGCGCCGTAGGGGAAAGGTTTCCTAAATGGGCCTATCGGGTTAAATGACCCTATGGCTGTTTGGCGAAATGGCTTACTAGACAGCTTATCTGACCAATGCATTTTGAGGGTGATACGCTTAGAACATAAGGCAAGAAAGAATTTTATGAATTTATAAACTCAATAAAATTTAAAAAATCATACAAGGTTTTGATACATTTTGATGTAATATTTCGACTTTTAAAAATTATACGTAAAGAAGTTTAAAACAAAAACTAGGATGGTTTTTGTTTCTCACTCAAATGAACTTAAGGAATTAAACATATTTCAGCTTTTGTGGACGTTTAATAATGATTATTTAGTGGAATAAGAGAGTGTTTTTGTATGCCCCCATCATGTTTGTAAAATGCCTCCATCCTAAAATAACAGGTTAAATAGAATAAATAAATGATTTTTATCACTGAACCTTCAAATCTAAGCTCTGAATGACATCTTAAGAATGAATTGAAGATCTAAAGACAGATTTGATAAAGTTTTTCTCATGGATGAACTGCCTCCATAGAATGGCAACCCTAACTTTTGTTTTATTCCACAAAATTATAATATACATAGATTTTGATAAAACTTCAGCTTTGTCGTACGGAAATTATTACTTTCTAGCAGTTTCAATGAAACTATTCGGAAATATTGCCCAAAAAACAGAAATTTTGTTCAAAACATAGATAGGCGCATTTAGCCCGCACGGTTTGAGGTTCGGCATTTTAGACAACACTTACAATAAAATCGTTTTCTTGGAAACAGAAGAATATTTTAACATAAAAATTACTCCATTGTATAGAAAACAGATGCCTGCACACGTGTATATAGTTTTTGTACACATATTCGACGTGATATTTGATTAAATCAGTGTTCTGCTTAATAGGCGCATATAGCCCGCTCCTCCCCTACTTAGTAAGCTACCGATTGAAAAAGCTGGAGGATCGCATACTATTGCTGAAAACTTAATCAAACTTTGTATTCAAGAAGTAGTCCGTATCATGATTGTTAATAAAACAGTGGAATTGGTAAATTCCATTCCCATATCTGACAATACGATTTCTCGGCGAATTTGTGACATGGCTGAAGCTGTTGGAAGCATTTTAGTTCCTCGATTGAAAACTTCTAAATTCGACATGCAGCTTGACGAATCCACAGATGTAGCAAGACTAGCAATTCTGATGATATTTGTTCGCTATCAAAGTTCAGAATGTTTCGAAGAAGATTTGTTCCTTCGCAAACCATTGCCAACTTCCACGACGGGGGCTGAAATTTTCAAGCTAATTAATGATTATGTTACGGAAAACAATATTCCATGGGGAAATTGCATTGATGTATGTACGGACAGTGCGAAAGCTATAGTTGATAATACTGTTGCCAAGATCAAAGATGAAACTATCATCATCTTTGAGGAAGTCTTGGACGAAAGCGTAAAAGTAATCAACTTTATTAATGCTCGACCGAAAAATTCAAGGCTATTCATGGCGTTTTGTGAAGAGATGGGTAGCCAACATTCCACGTTACTACTTCATACCGAAGATCGCTGGTTATCTCGTAGAAAAAAGTTGTCTCGCCTGTTTGAATTAAGATCGGAAATCAGAGCGTTTTTGAGCTACAATTATTTGGAATTGGGGGTAAGATTGAATGATGGTCAGTGGCTCGTTAGTTTGGGTTATTCGGTTGACATTTTTCATGAAATGAATGTCTTCAGTCTTTCAATGCAAGGTAAAGGAATAACAAACTTCGATTAAAACAGCAAAATCATGACCGTCAAGCGAAAAATTACATTTTGGGTAGAATAGTTAAAAAAGCGCAATCTGGACAGCTTTCTGAATATAAGAAGCTTTCAATCAGAAATAACCTCAAAGTTATTATCCGAAAATTTCCAAGAATTATGACAATCACAACACTTTTCGTTAATTAATTTATTTTTGTATTCCTTGATGTAAACTTAAACTAACAGGCCCACGTGTCCAATGAAGATATTTTCAATTACAATTACAATGTTTTGCCACAGGATTTGTTGAACAGCTTCCAGCAAAATTCTCCGAAGTCAACTCCGGTGTCAACTGAAAAATGAATTTCAAGTTTTGTCCGATGAAGCAAAACTTATCCTTCTGCCGTTTTCCACAACTTCTCTATGTGAGTCTTGATTTTAACATATCTCGCAACGAAGACAAAATACCAATTTCGACTTCACGCGTAACCAGATGTCAGGCTACAACTGACACAAATTTAACCAAACTTGTTACAGCTTTAAATATCGAAGAAAGCGTATTTGTTCTATTGAAATCATTGTTTTTTATGACACATACTTTGTTAATAAAAACAAGATTATTAAAAGAGTAGCCATTCATTACTGATTTAATTGACTACGATGACAAGACACATCTTATTTAAACGATAAATACTATCAAGTTTTCAAAATTCGGGTTTTGCATTCTTTACAAAATGTAGGTGCTCCGCCAAAATTTTTGGTTTTGAAAAGTGCTCCGCCGAGCAAATGATCTGAAAACCCCTGCTCTAAATCAAGGATGAGCAACACGCGGCGTTCGAGACACGTTTGTTCGGCCCGCGAAGCTTTTCTCAAAATGACAAAACGTAAATTCGAGTTTTGAATCGCAATGCTAACAGATGATTTATCATTTTGTAGTCTGTTATTGAGATCTTTATCAAATTCGGAAAGAAGGCTAGCTCTGATCAAAAATGAGGAAAAGAAAATTTTTGGATTTCTTATCGACAGGACTCAGTATCAAAGCCTCCAACAAAAATTCTGAATTATGATGGCTGTCATTCTGTGATTCGACCCGCAAAGTTTGTGTCAGAGCCGAGTTATAGAGGTTTTATTATTAAAGTTATTTAAAAGTTTCTTTAACGTAGTTTTTTAGATGAGCATTTACATGAATAAGGTATTCTAAACATTTGTTGAGACATTCAAATCACATGTTCCAAAATTCTACGACGTTTCCTAGATAACTTAATGTAACTTAAAGTATCAATTTTTATCAACTTCACGTCCGTTTATTGCAAAAACATACTAGTGGATTTTTAAAACTTTTTAAAACTACAGTTTTTGGGTCAATTTTGATTTTATAACTTGCTGTTATTTAGCTATAAGACTTTTAAATTGTAGTGATGACGAATTGTACCATCAGTTCAAACAAAAAAGGGTTTTTTTCCTAGAAAATGGTTTAAAACTCTTAACGAATCGTAGAAAGACCTTCAAAAATTTTCGTTTCTAATAGAAAAGGGAAGCAAATGATGTTTATGTTAGAAATAATGAATATTCGAGGAAAATTTCAATTAAATTTAAATTATTACAAAATGATCAAGATTTAGTGATATATGTACCTACATATGAAATTTCGGATGAGATAAGGAGTTTGTATTAAAACAAGTGTTTAATTTCCCTTTTTTTTATCCTGAGAAATTCGTTCTATTCTTAATTTTTCATTTACACAGTAAGTAAACGAAAATTACCGAGTTCGGTAATTATTTTACCGAAATCCTAACATGTGTAAATCGTTAAACTGTTCGGTAATTTTTTCGGTAAAAAATAAACGAACATCGGTAAATGAAGAATCGATTTACCGAAGTTCGTTTATTTTTTACCGAAAAAATTACCGAACAGTTTAACGATTTACACATGTTAGGATTTCGGTAGAAAAATTACCGAACTCGGTAATTTTCGTTTACTGTGTAGGTTTTCATCAAAAACGGGTCGTTATAAAAAAAAAAACGTTATATATTTTGCTGGTTTTTCCAGCAAATGATCCGAATTGCTGGAAAATCAGCAATCGATCTGTCAAATTGGGGACTTGTTATTTTCGTATGATCGTGAAAATATAGTATCGGTCAGTTCGGTGTTTTCTTATGAAAAAATCTACATGTTGAGGCGAACTGACCGAAAATTGCGTTACGTAATATTTGAATGGCCCCTATAGTTGAAATCTCCACACCAAACCGCGTTGCCATCGTAACTCCAGCAACAAAAGGCCACTTTGACCCTTTTCTTATCTCCTTCCTATTCCAGAGTAAATTGTTCCTGGAGAAGAAGACTGAAATTCGCTGTTCGTTTTCTGTATCGTTTTTTTACTGTTCGGCAAAGAGCCAGCAATTGTTGAAAAGATTTGTAATCGTTCAAGTTTAAACTTTAGATTATCAGTTTCGTGTAGCGAGTCATGTAACTCAGTTGTTTGGGTGCTAAATGTAAGTCTTCTGAGTTGATTGCCGCAGATTCAAATGTAAACATCGAAATCGAATTCAACAGCTAGATTATTCAATACCAGTCTGTAAAATCTGTCGTAAATATAAACTTTTTTTTTTAATTTCTTTATTTGAAACGGCTCATACCTTTGAGTTTTAAGGAGCCAAACTCGTTTTGTGTTTATAACAATTGATTACTTAGGTCTAGCACTTTTTGTTCAAGAGGAGAAAAGGATAGAAAGGGAAATAAGAAATTAAAAAGAATTAAAGACGGAGATCGATAGCTTTTAGAAAAAGACAAATTTCGAACATGTAGTCCAAATCTAGCACAGCTAACACATCCCTCACTGGAACATAGGGTGGTTTTCTTTGGGTCCTAGGGGAGTCTATAAAATTCGTTCTAGCGACAACATGGACCTCGCACGACCAAACAATATGCTCGATGTCATGGTAACCTTGGCCGCAACTACGCAAATTGCTGGCAGTAATATCAAAACGATAGAATACCGCATCTAAGGAATAATGATTGGACATAAGACGGGAAAATATACGAATAAAATCCCGACTCAGATCCAATCTATTAAACCATGCTTTAAGGCTAACCTTTGGGATAATCGAGTGGAGCCACCGACTCAATTCATCTTCAACCCATTTGCGCTGCCAGTTGACAACAGAGTTCTTTCGAGCAAAGAAGTAAAATTCGTTGAAGACGATTTCACGGTGATACGTGTCGCCTTCTGTCGCCCCCACCTTTGCCAGAGAATCTGCCCTCTCATTACCCATTATAGAGCAATGTGAGGGGACCCAAACAAAGGTGATGGAAAAGCAACGTTTTGATAAAGCACTCAGAATATTGTCCGATCTTATTGAACGGATTGCTTCAACAGAACTGAGACTGTCCGTTACAATAAAGTAGTGTTCTGCTGGCCGTGATGCGACGCTATCCAAATATAAACTTTGAACTATATAAAAATGTTGTTCGGTCCATGGGAACTACCCAAAATCTAAATCTGTTATTTAAGCTATTTTTAGAACAATCATTAATCAAACAATTTTTATTTATCAGCTTCAAAAACTTTAACGAAATTTGAGCGACTCAATACGCCTGTTCATGCAAAAATTTGCCTGAGCAAAACAAAACCTAATTAAATCATTGTATTATGCAAAACAAGTGCTTTTTAGCATCAAAATTTTTTTTTATTGAAATTCACTTAATAAGAAAATAAAATTTTGAACCTTCGCACTGGTCGGTAGATTGATCAGAGAAATTTAACGTTTGAAAGTTTTTTTTTTATTCAGTCTTCCTCCCCCAGAATTGTTCTAACAATTGAGTAGCAGGGACTATTGTGCGTTTAGATAAAAAAAAATATAAACGTCGTTGGTGAACTGGCATCATGGCTGACTTCCGACCAAAACATATTGAGTCGTTTTATTTAAGCGTGCGCCACGAAATTTTCTATTTTCAAATTCACACGGAAAAAAATTGAGTGGTCATCCCAAAGACGCTGTCATGATAATTTTACCATTTCAGCGCTATAGTATTTTCAACCACGAAAAGTTTAACATCGATTTTGTGAAAGTGCGCATGAAACAATATTGAAATTACTATGTACCTGGTAATTTACGATAACTCTCAATGTTTGTTGTCGAAAATACTATTGTCATGATAATTTCATCATCATTTCTATCACAACTACCGTCCGCATAGTAATTTTGACATTGTGGCACCAATTCATATCAACAAAATACTACGCACATCGTACTTTTAAGAACAAAACATATTTGACTCAAAAACATAAGTGCGTATGATAATTTTACTATGGTAAACATTCTTGTTGTTTACACTAATTCAGGATCATTAATCATCAAACCCGTTTGTAAAAAAAATTAATTTTGAGCTGCTTTATAGTTACATAACTTTGAAAATCATTCCAGAGCATCGGGAGAACACACTAACATTGACCGACGTGTGTCGGAAGTGTGAATTTTCATGTTTCAAATAATGTCATAATGCATGCATGCAAATAAACAAACAAACATACATAGTAATTTTACTATTTAAATCAAGCTCCTCGCTCCTCCTAATCTTTATCATAACACATACTAGTTTCATCATGAAACATATTAATTTTACTAGGGACAAAGTAAAACAATGCATCATTTCATTGACAATTTTACTAAAACGCAGTCGAATTTACTATGCGCAGCCAAATTGAGCACATGGTAAAATAGCTATGCGTATGGTATTATAAACAACAAAACATATTTGACTCAAAAATATGGTCGCCTGTTGTTCGTTTAAACCACGGATTTAGTAATTTTACTATGCTTTTTTTTTGTGTGCACATGAAATCAACGTTGCCACAAATTCATTTGAATCCTTTGTGTATCTCATTCTTGTCCGTAAGAGTGTAAAGCGGGCCATAGGCTACACAAATGGCCTGTACAAATTCGATGATTCCACGACGATTGTTTGCATGATCTATGCTCGCCCACACACTATACAAACATTTTTGACGCGAACACAAACGATTGATGGCGAAAACAGCAACAAAAAAAACCATCTCCACCCCGGCTGGGAGGATGGTTTGTACAAAATATTTCGATCATGACCGATTTTACTCCAACCGTTTGGGCGCTCATTCAAGCAGTGCCATACACTATGCAAATCGTGTTTACAGCGACAAAATTTCATCGAATTTCATCGCATTTGTACAAATGTTGTGTAGTCTGTGGCCCGCTTAATGTATGTAGAGATACTCTGGTGAATAAATATAGATTTATGTGTGGCAACGTTGCATATAATACACTGTTATTTTTTTAAACACAAGTGTCAAAAGTTCGGAAGTAAGTTCGGGAAGTAAAATTTAGTGCTGGCGCTATAATATTACGGCCCCCTTTTCTACAAACCTAGTAAAATGTGAAGTTAATGATATACCCGGCACATTCAAACTTGTTGAAGTAAAAGGCGCAATAAAACTAGTTGTAAACAGTGAAAAATCATTTGGCAATATAAAAACTATTTTCGATAAGGTATCCCATTATTCTCATTGATTTCAGAGGTCGAAAAATAAAACTTTGAGCGTTTTGAGGTACCCTCAGCTTATGGCTGATTGAATTCATTGTATGAATGTGTATCCTAAAAATAATAAACAAATAAAAAAAATTAAACTATTTTAACTAACTCAATATGTTAAAAAATCGATCTAAAATTAGGGCCAATTTCACATAGGTATAAACTTAAACCATTGACTACACTCGATTTCAATTTTGGATTGCGGCTCTTTGGATGAGAAGTTGTGCTCTTTAACGTCAATTTCAAATATTATATTTTTCAGTCAAATTTAGTCCTACTTGAACCAAAAATTAATCGTGACCATGTGACAAACCTGTTACAAATTGCATTTTTGTCAGAAAATTTTTAAGTATGAATACCAAATCGGAATAAACATCACTAACTTTGACGAGAAGCATTTTTTTGTTTTGAATAAAAATAACAAGTATGGCTATCGAGTTTAGGTTTGAAAATAAACATTAAGACAAGAAAAAACAACCTTAAAAGCTCTTTTCAAAGCCATTAGACGCTTTTCAGGACTCTTCAGACTCTTTTAAACCTTTCTTCAAACCCATTGAGGGCTTTCAGGACTCGGAAACTGGCCTTGTTAAGACTCTTTGAGGGAATTTCGAGGCTCTCTGGTGCCTTTTTTGAGACTCCTGAGTGTTTTTAACTTAATTTGACACTTTATAACAAAGCTATTTGCTGACTCTTTTGATACTCTAAAGGACAATTTAGAGACTCTTCTAAACTTTTTAAAGATTGTTTCGGGATTTTCCTGACTGTTTTGAGGCTGTTTCAAAGCTCTTCTGAGATTCTTTTACAGTTCTTTCAGGACTCTTGAGACACTTTAAGATATTTTGGAGACACTTTTACGAATGTTCGGAGACTCATTTAGGAATTTTTAAGACTCTTTTTGAACTCTCGCAGAAAAGATTGAAATTCATTGGATCCCATTCTTTGGAGATTTTTTCGATTTTCTTTTAAATCCTCTGAAGTTGTTTTCAATGAAAATTCTAATTTTTTTAGCAACCATGTGATTGATCACAATAAGTTATGATTTATGCTAATAAATATGAAATTAATAATAATTTGTTTCTACATGCTCATAAATTTCATGAAATTCTCATTTTAAACTCAATAAGGGCAAAGAACAGAAAAAAAAATCCATTGTGATTTTAGAGCATGCTGATTCATGATTCAAGCTTCAGTTTGAAAAACTGAATAAAATTTCACAGTATTGCTGAAAAAATGAAATGAATTTTCGAGTTCTATTTTGAATCAACCCTTGGTTTTCAAAAACAAGAGCTGCTGGAGACAAAGTATGAAAACCTCTTGTTATTTCGGATTTATCATCGAAATTGGGAATAGAAAATATAGAAGTTTTAGATAGACATTTCATTTCAACTAAAAAAAGTGGCTCTTGTAATTTTCGGCTTTTCTGAGTCAAAAGGTTGCCAACCACTGGTATAGTCAGTGCTTTAACGTCAGTGAGCTATTTAACTCTAAATTGAGATTTTAAACCATGGAACGATTTTTGCCCCTGAGGTTTGATATCCGAAACTAATTCGTTTTTTGGAACACTCGAATGTACAGGGTCGTTTTTTTTTAACTCGACATGATCATTCTGAATTTTAACTTTGTACTTAAGATTAAAAATTAAAAATTTACATTTTACAATCTCAATCAAAATTAGGTTTTCTTTTGAACTCATCCGAATCATACACAAATGGACCTTTCAAAGGGTGATACGAATATCAAACCTTGTAAAGGACAAATCAATTTTCGTTAGGTCAGGGTTTCTACATTATACCAATCGTTCCTCCTATAGGAGTTCGGTTGGACTAACTATGCAGTAGCGCAGAGACGCGTCAGATAATATAATCACGGTTGACGTCGTTCATTGAAGAAGTCTTACCGAGTTTACATCTTCTATACCGCAATCAATCTCTTTCTCTGTCTCTCCCTTTCTTGCTCTGTCTGCTGAATTTGTACATGCGGTTTCAGTACAACTGAACTTGGAGAATAGCAATATCATGCGATAAAAAATGTGGAATTCGAAGGTAACCGATCCAGTTGGTGACGACTTTTGTGTCAACAAACAACTCGTATTTCAACGTAAGAATGGCACAATCCTGTATTATTTTTATGGCTTCAATTGACGATCCTACAGAAGCACTTGGGAGGAGAAAGGATACAATTATAAGATTTTTCCTATAACTTTTAACACTATTAATGATAAAAGAGTAGTCAATTTAACATCTTATTTAGAAACTATTTAATCCTTAGTGGGTAAAAGTTGGTTAAAGAGAAACATTGCTTACTCATGGTGTTTTTTTTAACGAAGAATAGCAAAACAGTTAACTATTCATAATGGAAACAAGTGCCGTTTCCAGTCCTCGGCTCGACCCACAGGCCGGCATTTCCATTGGATGATCGTCGATTCGATGGTAGGATATGAATCATCCGAAAATTCTAGATCTAAGCTGCTCGCTTGCGTTGCTCGATTAATCACTCAACTAAGGTGGAATGTAGGAGGAAAATGCAGCCGCAAAACAACAACAGCAAATATGACGCCCTTGTTAAAGTGGAATTAATCAAGCGATCGACCAAAACTGAACAGACAGTGTATCAACAATAACAGAATTGTTTTATCTGTAAAGGAGAAGATGTTTATTCGCTGAATCGGTTGAATGTTGTTTTTATTGCGATTGAAAAGGAAAATGTTTTACAACTAAATTTGTTTTATAACAAAAGTTTAAAGTTTCCTTTTGAAACCTTTTTTTTTTGTTTCAACACCTTCAAGAAATAATATGAGAAGGGAAAGTGATCTTTGCTGATTACGAGATTACTAATATTTATCCAATAACCAATATTTATCCAACAATTGTCTGAAGAAAAGGGCTAATATAATTAATTTTCTCTCAAATAGAGAAAATAACGCCTTTAAGTATGCAATGTCATTAGCGATGAGACAAAGTTATATAATTTTCTTCTTTTGTCAGTTATAAATTGTGAAATGAGAACAAACATGACCAAAATAGTCAACTGACATTCTATCTTAGGGTTTTGTTTGATTTTTTGCAAGGATTAGGGCTTCCTGAATAAAGGATCAAGTCTCCTTCAATAGAGAATCAAATCTCCCTTATCTTCAAAAATATCGCAATTTTTTTACTTCTTCGAAAATGCTTCTAGTTCATCTACAGGTTCAAGTAGCGTTCTAATTTTTGGAGCATAGAAACTTGAAGTTACAAGCTGTCAGAAAATGTAAAAGGGTGCGTGTTGCTAAATTTTTCCAAAACAATATGGTGAATATAAGAAAAGGGGATCAAGTATCCCCATTCTCCCCTATTGTTGATATTTGTGAATTTTAAGTATTGTATGTATTGTATTTTATGTATGTACATATATTATTATAAAATATTTATGTTGGAAAAAAACGATGAAAGTGTATTTTTCAAGAGAAAATTTTATTCTATCAACGGGTTTAGACTCGATGACTACGTTTTTAAATTTTTATTTTCTGTAGACTCATAATATCAATTTGACACGAAAATTCCAGGTAGTTATTCCCGATCAGGAGGGGAAAACAAAATTATATCGAGATGAGATATTTTGATACTAATTTATTTTCTATCTAAATGAGTTATAATTCAGTACTCGTAGGATGTTAAAATATCTCAAATTATATCAGAAAATCTATACGATCATAGCTAAATTATATCAGTTTTTGATATGCTCCTATCAAGATTATATCTCGTTCAGATAGTATAGTTTGATAATAGGCAGAACAAAACCTATCAGAATTATAACTTATCTAGATATGTATGCTTCGTGAAACTTTTTAGTGGAATGTCAATAACCCACATAATTTGCTGAAACTATGTTCCATTTATGGTTTCCTAAAATTAGGATTCTATTTCAGGAATCTGTTGAGCAAATTTCATTAAAGTACGGTTTGGGCCGTTAACTTCGATGTCCGTGTTTCAGAAAAAGTTGTTCGTATATCAAAATAAGATATAATCGTTTTATTTAAGGACAATCCGCAAAACAATTTTA
This sequence comes from Uranotaenia lowii, assembly GCF_029784155.1. Taxonomy (NCBI): domain Eukaryota; kingdom Metazoa; phylum Arthropoda; class Insecta; order Diptera; family Culicidae; genus Uranotaenia; species Uranotaenia lowii. The sequence continues at coordinate 133,639,562 of NC_073692.1, forward strand.
TCATTGAAAATGAGCTCAACCCCATTCAAGTCTGTCAATCAGAATAAGATATAATTCATATTGGAGAAACTTAAAATCAAAAATTTTGAGTACTTAATTATAACTGAATCAGATGTAAATATCTTGGTGAGATACGTTTGAGTTATTATTTTGATATGCTCTCCTGATCGGGTTTATCAAAATCAGATTCGTCATGTTTTATCCTTTCTATATTAAGAGCACTGTACTGTTTACTGTGGTTCGTTGAATTAATCAAAAATTACTAAAATTCTGAATTTTTCAACCGATTTTGTAAAATAACCACTTGAAATCTCATTGAAGTTTTCATTTTTAAAAAACCTCAGAAATGCTAGCTTTTTATTTCAACAATCACTCTGCAAAATTCCAATAATGGACGTTGCGTTGCTTCTGAGATATTATAATATTTTTTGGCCAGAAATCGAATATTCCCAATGTTTTTGCAAAACGACTAAGTCCTAGAAAGTCGATTTTTAGGTAATTTTTTTTCGAGATAACACCAGACCTTGACGTTTTATGGTACCAAAAATGAAATTTCCAATTTTCCGATATCCATTGGCTACCTTTAGGTGATTTTTAAGGTGAAAACAGAATCTTAGAGCACTTCGAGACACCCCTTAATCGAATCCGATTGAGCTGATTTTGCACACATCAGTTTTTAAAGGTAATCTACAATATGTAAATAGTCGGTTTTCAAAATTCGATCATGAACTTTTTCCCAAACATCCATTGCCACCCTAAAGTACGCAGGGCTATATGGGCTCGCATGTAGTGGGTTATTTTGGTATGAGATCTTCAAATAATGCTTCGGAAGGAAATTGAATTATTGGATTTTAATTCGCTGAACTTTCAATTTTCCAATAATTTAGTTCCTACGATTAACACTCCCATACATCGGTGTCCGTTATTTTTTATTGTCATTCCGATAATGATTCCAGCCCAAACTTCTTCCTACCGTACGGAAAGTAGGTCATCGGTGGTTGGAATGGGCAGATATCAACAATTGGAACAGGACTGGGGAGTGTCTATACACGTAGTTTGTCTGCACGCTCACTTCCGCCCTACCCTGAGGAACGAGGAACTGGAAATTTGTAGGATACTACACAGCAAGAAAAAATCGTGTAATTTTAGACCGAAAACGATGCACGAAAACGGAAGATCGATTTTGATGTAAAATTCTATCACGATGTATTTTTTTCAAGAATGTAATTTTTGAGGCGTGTAAATTTAGATCGAAAACAATGCACGAAATCGGGCGACGAAAGCCGTCGTGTTAAAATACACGGGGATGTAAATTTTAAAATTTATTACCGTAAATATTAGAAATCTTTGCTAAATATTCAGGTTTTGCTGTTGTCTATGAATTAATACGCTGCTTTTGAAATTTTAATTTCGCATATATTTTCAAAAATAACCTAAAAAGATATACACCATAACGCACCGCGTCAGTCTGGAATTATGGTTTTTTTATCCGATGATTCCCAGCACGGTGATGTCATACAGATGACAGTCACCAGGATCCTTGATTCGTCCCAGAACACCATTATTTTTCGGTCAGCGTCACCTCCTCCTGATGAAAATTTCTCCGAAAAATCACTGCCGCTGCGAAAAATCTTATCTTGCTGCAATGGAGAGAAAACTGATTAATAGCAACAGCATTCTTTTTTCAATATGACATAATTTTGAACCTACCAGCTTTTGAAGGATTCTGGAAATGCTAGAGCTAAGCCTACGACTCGTTTTCGAATAATTTTCTTACTTGTTTACTTTTTATCCGACGCGCGCCACACAAGTTGCACATTTCCATTTAATTTTAAATCAAACATATAATTTTACACTGTTTGTAATATAAAATTCATCGACCGCTTGATTTTTACATCACGGAATGTAAAATTATAGCAAAACAATGTATTTCTATTCACTTTTTGAAAAAAGACTAAAATTACATCAAAAGGAGTTGAAAATTACATCTTCTTCGATTTACACTTGTAAAACATTAGTCTACTCGTGTTTTAGATTCCGTATACTTTTAGAAATTTTTTGCTGTGTAGGATAACAAAAATATAGCCGAGCATAAAATTATGTGACGAATATGAACAGGCATTTTGTGTTCTTCCTAGTTGTTGTCCCAGCGCTTGTCTGGTTTAAGGTGATGTAACTGGAAATTTTTATTTTTAAATTATAAAAATAAAAGTGCGTTCAAAATGTGTAGTTACTTAGAAAATTTGATATTTTCGGTACTAGTATTTTCGAGAAACATCAGCCAGCAAACCGCTGTTGAAAGAAAGATAGAAACGACCCAGACTGTCAGGCTAGGTTAATTAGGAACAGCGTACTCGGTGGCGTTGTGCATGTTTCGTTTCATGTCATTTTAAGGTGTATTCTCCTAGTGATTATATACTTGTATTCAATCCATTATTCTGAGAAGTTGACCTTTCTGGAAACAGAACAATTCAAGCGTGTTGCTGTTCTATCGTGTTTTTAGAACCAACTTCATAAAAAAGTTTTCGATCTACTAGCGATACACTACAATCAAGTGTTCGTATATCATCTACAACAGGGTGTTTTTAATTTAACCTATACAAATCCTATAAATAAAAAGAGGTTCTCTATCTTTCCTTCGATGCTAAGTTTAAATAAAAGTGTTAAAATTGATTCAGTGGATAAATCGGAAAATACAATTAATAAGTTGTGATATGCCCAATTCAATCCAGTACATACCAAATTATCATTATTTTGATTTTTTTATCAGGAAGATTTTAATGAAAACTTTATATGGAAGAATTTATTTATCTATAAGGTGCATAATTAAAACAGAAAAGAAATAAGTTCAAAATTTTGTTTTTCACCAAAAAAATACATTTCGTAAAATTGCACAAAAAGAAGAGTACGCTCATTGCATGATCGAAAAAGAGTACATGTACTCTTAAAAGAGTACGTATGGTAACCCTACTCTATCATTAAAGCTCATGTTTCAGAGATGGAAGCGTTCAGAGAATCGACACTTGGATGAGGTGATCCACAGGCCTTCGCTTGAACATACGCTCACATAAAAGAGTCATGGGGTTCAAATCAGGACTGCTCGGAGGCCAAATATCCTTCGGTTTAAACATAATGTCTCCTCCAGCCAGGTTTGGGTCCGTTTCGAGGTATGGCATGGGCTCCATCTTGTTGGAAAACAGAATTCTCGGGTTCACCGAAGTTTGCCCGAATCCAAGAAAACACCTGGTTCATCAAATGTCCATTTATCTATACTTTAATATTAACTTTTAAACTAGCTTTTATGAAAATTGGAGACATCTTCAATCCAATCAAAGCAATAGCTCCAAATGTCATGACTCCAGCGGGAGAGATCAACGGTGACCAAGTTGTTGTGCTATGTCAGTGACCTGCATACTGCAACTGATAAAAAACTGCAAGTGGACTCAATACACGTCGACTTTGCCAAAACCTTCGACAAAGTACCTCATATGGTCGTGATGGAGAAAATAAAATGCTATGGTTTCCCTGAATGGGTAAGCAAATGGTTGCATTGTTACCTGCTTAATCGTCAAGGCTTCGTAAATATCCGTGGAATTCACTCCACTATGTTTAATATGCCGTTTGGTGTTCCGCGAGGTAGTCACTTAGGACCACTAATCTTCGTGATTTTCATAAACGACGTAGCTCTGGGCTGGTAGTTCCTCCTCGTCGTGGTCCAGGGCGGAAACGTGTCCGCAAGTCTGACGTATTGCAGATGTAAGGCCAAGAGAACTATCACTAAACCCACTAGAGACCGTCGACGGGTCTGCCAAACCCACGCGGAAGACGTGGTGCACCCGGGTACTTAGGTACCAGTACTTGGGTGTGTGCGTGATGGTCCAACACGCTTTCGGGGGGTCATGACCCTGATATGCGGATGCGACCGGAGGGAGTGCGATCGCCAACTTGTTTTGCGCTTCGGTGGGTATAGACCCGACTCGCAAAATGAGTAGATGCGCAAAGTGGTGGCCAATGGTGGGCCGATCACTTAGGGACGTGTTTACACGTCAGTGTCCGAGAGGCACATTTTGCCGGAGGTGTCAGGGTTCGACACGCGTTTCGGGAATTGATGCGCCTGAACCGCGAGTGTGACCTGATGAGGGCGTTCTATAGCCCGATCTGCGCTTCGGGTGGTCAAGCGCTCGACTTGAAGATCAGGTAGTTGCGCTGAGTGGTGACTTAAGTCAACACTATTTGTGAGTTCGGAGGAGTCTGAGTCCTACACGTGGCTTAGGGGGCTTACCCCTCCTACCCGCGTGTTTAAACAGAGAAAGTGTCGTCGACAACTCGCTTTGTGTTTCTGGATTTCCTGGACTAGATCCACAAAGCTTGTAGTTGCGCTACAGTTGGACCTTATTCACACGATGAGATGTCGGGTCCTAGCTCGTCAGAGGAGGGGTTGCGCATCGAGTTGTGTTAGAAAGAGGTATTTCTGACAGAGGATTCGGAAACGAGTATTGCCTTGGAGCGACTAGCTCGAATTGACCTCCCGCTATCGAAGCAAAGTGTGTCAAACAGTTCGAGGTGGGAACAAAGGTCAGTGGACCCAGGTGGACTTCATTTATGGGGTACAGTGTTCCTTAGCATTGTATCATGAGTCGTCCAATTGCACTCATGAACCCAGAGTAGCAAACTGGGGGGACGCGATGGCTCGCCGCGCCTCGGAATGCAATCCTTACAATGTATTTACCACCTGGGTTAACAAATAATAAAAAAACGACTTAGCAACCGTCGCCAAAACTTCAATCGCCAAAACTATTGTTCGCAGATGATTTGAAAATCTACCGGATCGTTGACTCAAGAGTGGATTGCGCTGCGCTTCAAGAAGACATTAACAGACTTCTCGCATGGTGTGGAAAACATGGAATGGAAGTAAACGCCGATAAGTGCAAGTGCATCAGCTTTTTTAGAACCAGAAACTCTTTGGTCTTCGATTACGCTTTTAATGGCACTCCGCTCAAAAAAGTTGTCACAATTAAGGATCTTTTGGAGTAACCTTTGACAAGGTCTTGTTTAATCAGCATATCGCGACAACAACAGCTAAAGCCTTCGCTTTGTTTGGATTCCTGCGACGAAATACTTCGAGCTTTGAGGACCCATACGCTCTCAAGACAGTGTTCTGCTCTTTGGTGCGAAGTGTCCTGGGTATGCGGCACCAGTTTGGGCACCCTACCACTCTATCTGTATCGAACGAATCGAACGAATTCAGAGAAAATTTCTTTGTTATGCGTTGCGTCAACTGCCCTGACGAGGCCTGTAAGGCTGACGCACTACCCACAGAGGTGTGCTCTTTTGTCTATACCGTCCCTAGGCCAAAGAAGAACATATTTGCAGCGAATGTTTGTATTTTATCGCACGGAAAATTAACGGTTTGCAGATTGATCAAAGAATATCGAAAATTTTCAAAATACTTCCAATATGATTTAGTGGGATCTGTGGATCAAATTGGAGGAAAAGGAACAGTGTGCAGCATCCTTACACTCTCCACCCATCCCTCTTTCAAAACGAACGTTTTGCACTAGAAATAAAAGTTCTTTTTATTTGTTGATTTTTGAAAATTTGTAAAATCTGCCTTCCCTCCCCCCCCCCTCCCTCTAGGAGGGAGCTGTAGGACCGCGCATGTTCTCACCTCAAAATTAAGTGATTGAATTTATCTCAAAAACGGACTTATACAGAAATGAAAGCACAACAAATATTCGATGTAAAAAATATTCTAATATACATAGTATGTAACACATGGAGAGAAATTTGAAAATTCAAAATGTTTAACTGATTGGATAATAATACAGTGTTTTTAAATCTCTGTAATTTTTCATATTATTTTAACACGATCATAAATTCTGGGAAAATTAAAAAGGGGGCATCATTACTTTCAAAAGCGGATGTCAAATGTTTTTTTTTAACTGTTTGTCTATCTATTACATTTAAAAAATGTTGTGGTAATAATAACAAGACTCTCTAGATCATCAAGACTCTTCGAATTCAATAACATTAAAAAAAAACATAAATATATCAAACAAGTAATTGAAAATGTCACTTGTTTGATATATTCTATTTTTTTTAAATTAAAAATTTCTGCTAGTTTGTGGTTTAATTGAACTAAGATGATTCATTAACAAACAATAGTACTATAGTCCTAGTTTATTTTTATAATAAAACTAGTCAAAAATGTCTTCTGATCACATCTTTGAGCCTAACCTTTAACTAAAATTGATTTGCTGCCTTCTTCATTTCTCTTTCCATTCTATCTATGGGATAGTAGGACGTTTCCGGCACTGTTATTGGTAGATTCCTAAGGAAAGTATACATTTTTTTTAAAGTCGATTCTTTCAAGAAGATAATCAAGTGATCAATTTTTAACGGTCTCTCTTTAACTTTTTCTAAAAAAAAATTGCGCAACCTAAGTTGATCAGTTATTTCGTAACCATTTGGAAAAGTATAGATTAGAAATTCAAAGAGTTGAACCATTAACATGTTGGACTGGAGAAATATGCCAAAAAATTATTTTGCCCAAGTTTTTAGAAATCAACTTGTGCAGAGATAAAGAAATCGCATTTTGGTAATCACTCTAACACTAAGGCATCACCCTTTGGTAGGTAAAATACCAATCTGCACCTCTAGTAACCCTATGACCCACGTGCTCTAAATTCTACGGATCTTTCACCGTATAACAACAATTTAAAGCATGAAAATTTCAAATTTTACTTACATTGGTCCCCGAGTTTGTTTCCATGAGCGTCTTGAAGTGCTGCCTTTGCACCATTAATCCAGCGTGAAGCATCCAAACGGCACTGCGATAACTTCCCCCGGAGCTTAACAGAAAAATGCCACAAATTCAGCCTTCCGCTGTTTCGATGATGATCAAACGACGTTGGTCACACTGCACTATACCGATTGGCGGTTAGTTGAACACTTTAGGTGTGATTCATGATTTTTCTGAGGATGCCACGAGATTTATCAATAGACTTGAAACTTATCACTTTTATAGCCGTAACGAAGTTGAGCTGCCTTTTTTCCACTTAACGCAAATTGTGATTGAAATGACTAACACTTGTGTTCACTCTTCATTCGGTGAACCAATTTAACTTGGGGATGATTGAACGAATACTTTGTATCATATTAAAAAATCGTAACTTATAAGATTTTTAGTTAAATTGAAGGCATGATGATACGCCCAACTAAAAGTTCAGTAGAAATATCTCTGGATGCTCGTGGAATGGTAAAGTCGTTGAACCTTGGTGACCTTCTTGAGCTCTATCACATCTTCTGTATTCTTCTATCACTTTTGTATTAGGTCTTGGATATTTACAAAATCATATTTTCTTTTTCTATCTCTTTGGCTTTTCAATGATTAGATTAAAAAAAAATCGGTACTTCGTTGGTCAGCTGCAGTTATCCTCTGGTGGAATTCATCCCCTGCAGAATATCCACATCGTCAAATGTCAAATTTTGTAGGCTGTTTAGGCTGCCCTTTAACACTCAATTATGTTTGCCCCACAAACCTTACAAGGGATTAGCCGACCGGAAAAACTGAACGATACCCACGCGCAACACCGAAACACAAACAAAGCAAAACACCCTCTCACGATTTCTAGTGGTTTAAAGGAAAAGCTGAATAATTCACTACTCACTATACCTTGTTCTAAAAATCACTGACTAACTATAATAAAAGCGCGCGCGAATGATGCCGAAGGTGAAGGTAAACAAAAGTTTTTCCGGAACCGTGACATGAGCCGCTTCGTCCCAAGGTGATAACCGGAAAAGCGCAACTTGCCAATCGGAAGGCTTGGCTAGAACTAAAAGAAACCGCCTATCATATCGTATACCAAACTCGATTGTGTACTATAACAAACTACTATGGACTGGCGCTTTTGTTATTGCTTTTGCTTTTGATGATGATGATGATGATGATGAAGATGGGAACAAAAAAAATGGGTTGTTGCCGCCGACCGAAAGGAAAAGTGCTTGAACACGGCTTGAACCCTTCGTCTGTGTGACTCGTATACTCATTATAAGCTAGCACTGATTCACCCCTCACTATGAGGAGCCCTGAGGAGGGTCCTGCCTGATGTGGGTGTCCAGCAGCGTTTGGATGATGATGAGCAATCACTACTAAAGTAAGTCTACATCACATCACAAAATACTACGTCATTCGTCGTCGTGCTACTAAAAAGGAATAAAAATAAAACTACAACCCATGTGAAGTCGCCAAACTGCGAAATTGAACAAAAGCCAGCAGTTCAACTCATCGAAAGACTATTTCGAAAGAGAAGAGTTGACCTGAGAATAGGATCGTTATGATATCAGCTACGTGCTACGTACATAATAGTTTGAGAGCTTTGGCTTGTCCCACATAAAGGCATTCAACATATGGATAACGAAGACGTCATCGATTAATAATCTGTGCTCGATTTCTTCGAATCTGTTTTTAGTGTCAAGATTATTTTTGATTTTTTTTTCGAAGACTTATATTAGTTCCTTATATTTTGGCCAAAGCCAACAACTCTGAGTAGGGGAGAGTAGGGTAAAGCGGGCCATGTAGAAACGTGGCTGTGTATTGAGATAAAAATCTCAACCCAACTGTCATCGTCGTCGCTTTGCGTAAGCATATATTTCTATAAGTTGTGACTTATGTACGCATCATATGATTCTTTTATTTAACTAGCTAGAAAAAAATTTACATATTTATATAATTAAACAAGCAACGGAAAATTGCATCGGTTAGGAACCTATAGTTCATAACAAAAATATGCTGATATGCTTATTAATTGGAATAATTATTGGAAAAGGAATTTTTCATGAATCTATATCTGACAAAACAATTTTCTGGTAAATTGTATGTAAATTTGACAGTTCATAGCGCATATTGAAAAAAAGATACCTCTAAGTTCAAAATTTATTTCGCTACAATTTGGAATCAACGGTATTTTTATTGAACGAATAGTTGTCAAAATATAAGGGAACGAAATCGTGACGTCACAACGCGCCACTTTTTCCACTTTTCTATTTTTGTTTTAGAGAACCGTATTTTTCTGCTCTTCTATTCGATCAAATTTTATTAAAAAAAATCAGAAAAGAATCAATCCATTACAACCACCAAATCGCTGTTTTTTGATTTTTTTTTTAATTTTGATTTATTTTAAAGCGATTTAGTTTTGTGACGTCACAACGCGCGGTTAAACCCCCATGAGGGTCCAAAAAAGCAAACGAGGTATTCTGCTCTACACTCAAAATTTTAAATTCATAATCAAATTATGATAATAGAGCAAATACATTCAAGAGTAGCTATCTGAACTAAAAACTAATACAAAAACTTAAAAAACCCATTTCAAGTTCATAATTCTACTACAGTTTTTCAAAAATTTTCTCACTTGTTCATAGAATAAAGTTGTCAGATTTTTTAAGGCACGTATCCGGGCCGGACAAATCAGGGCTGTTTTATATAAAAATCTGGCAAAATCCGTATATTTGATTTCAAAATTGTCAACCAAATCTGGACAAAACCGGGCAATTTTGGTCAAAACCTAGGAATTGCTCATCAAAAATCTAAAAAAAAAACTTTAAAAAACCTTTCATGATAATTTTTTGAAACTTGCTGCAAAAACTTTGGACGCATAAATAAAAAAACTCCAACACAATTTGTTTTTTTTTAGTTTGATTTCAGAATAAGAATGAGAACAAACCCGGACAAAATCCGGGCTTTTCCAATGAAATCTGGGTAACCGGGTCAGACCGGACTTTTCCCAAATTTTATATTAAATATCCGGGCCAATTCAGTTAAAACCGGGGAATGTGGCAACCTTATCATAGAAACTCAGGTCTGAATGTAAAATTTCAAATTAAACTCATTTTGGAGGTTCTGGTTCCGTATTCCTATAAACAATATTGTATTTCTACATGTTCTACATTTTTAATATTTTGATAATAATTTTCCGAATATGGAGAATCACCTTTCAAAGTGTTGTTTCTTATCTGGCTAAAATGTTTTTATAAAAAAAAATTTCAGGAGAAAAAGCTACCAACATAACACTAGTCAAAAGTGTTTCCTATTTTTATTTTCTACCCCCCAACATTCCCAACCAAATTTTTTTTTGCAAGGATGCAGGGGTGACCTTGGTCCTTAGGCTCAAAGTTGTTCTTTTATCCCTTTCTCATTTTTCCTAACCTATCTATTGACTACTAGGACGTTGCCGACGCCGTTATTCATGTTTAACTTGAGAGCATCAGTTTTGTGCATTGTGAATGCGCCAATCCCAGGTTCCGTTCATTTGACTTCTGAACAAAATTGATGGCCTCGGTCAATCGGAGTAGCAACCATTGGCGTCGTGGAACTTGTTCTACTGAGCCACGCCTGCGATCATAGAATCCGAAATGTATTAACTTCTTTTTAAACCAAATTTAGAAATTAATCGCAGAGTATACTAGAATACTCTTCATTCAAACATATCTTAAGGAGCATTTCGGGTTTAATGATTCAAGGTGGATGTGAGTAGTCAATCAAGCTAAGCTAAGCTTATAATTTTCCGAATAAGGAAAAAGAAGAAATTTGTTTTATATTCATATTCGAAGTTCTTAAACCTTATTCTAACACAAAATTTAAACATTTAAAGCTTCTAAGCGGCGATCCAAAATTGAAAACCAGATTCTGATTCATCATTCGAAATTCACATTTTAAATCAGATTCACGAAACAGATAAAATAAATAATTGAAATAATGAATTAAGATTAAACCAGCATTTAACAAAACCAAAATTTAAATAATAGATTTATAAATGAGGGCTCTCCTCATGAAATTCTGATCTGGAATTAAGATTCGGGAATCGTATAGAAATTCGGAAACAGATTCAAAGTTCAATTTTTGAATTCAGGTTTAGGATTCAGATTTCAAAATCAGAAAACGATTTAGCTTGTGAATGAGTTTTTCAATCAACTTAAAATTGTTGAGAAATTGAAGAAAACATAAACTTTAAAATTTGCTTGTCAATTCAAATTTTTTAATCAGAATAAGTTTGTACACACAATTCAGCTGAAAATCACAAATAAAAAGTAGAATTTGAGTTAATTTTCTAAGTTTTGATTCATACAAAATATCCCGAATTATAATTAAAAAAAATCATCCACAGGATTTTAAGTACAGATTTGATTCTTTATGGAAAATATTTCCTGTATAAAGACCTAAATACCTACATACCTAAAAAATCTTCAAAATTTTTGTTATTTTTCGGTGTATTGTTTAACATTATTATTATTCCAGTTTTTTTAAAGCCGAATTTTAAACTAAAGTCATAAATTAAGTTCAATTTGCATCAAGCAAATTTGATTCGAAATTTTTTTTATCTCTTACTGTTTTTTTGGGAAATTTTATTTATTTTCATCAAAGGTTAGAACCTTGGAATTTGCAAAAGACTTTAGAAGATTGGGCTCGTTCGAGGCTTGAGTATAGAATAAGTTTTTTTTTTATAAGAAATTGAAGGCTACCCTAAAAAGAACTTATTTTATACTTAAATTAAATAACTTCGATCTACCGGACCTTTAAATAAGTTCAAAAATGTCAACCATCGATTAAACGAATTTTATATTTTGTTTCTAGAGATTTCATTAAACAAAATATAGCTCACCCTTAAGGCTAAAGGCCACTTTTCTAAAGTTTCTTTTTTAAGGTTTTATTAATGACATTTTATTATCCTTGTGGCATTCGTGTCTTCCCTTAAATTGCACTTTCATATAAAAACTATTAATAAGTACTTAAAAATGAATAATCATATAGTTACGAACATAATTTGTTTTGATTTATCTTTATTCGTGTGTTGTTAGACAAAAAATCATAGGTTAAAATTAGTAACCAAACCACCCCCCCTCCCCCCCCCCCATGAGTCGGTTCTTCCTACGGCACTGTCCTAGGCCAAGCACAAAGTCCAATGCTAAATTTGGGAGATCGGACTACGGAAGGCGTAATCAGCCTGAAATTTGTATGGAATTATGAGAAATTTTGTTTGGAAGGAACATTAAAACCCAGTTTTGCCCAAATTTATTAAGTCTCTATTGGCCGATTTGTTTTCATTATAGTTATTCACGAAACTTTAATTATGACAAATAGGTCATCCCAAAGTCACATTTCGATAATGGTTATGGTAAAAAAAAGAGATATTGAGTTAAATAAAGCTTCTGAAGGGTCAATTACGAAAAATACATGAATGATCGTTTATCGACGCCTGTATACCCGTTTGATGATATGATATGATAACTTTAAAAGAGGGGCTTGTGAAATAGCTCAGTTGGCAAGTCTGCTGTCTCCTGAGCCGATGTCCGCGAGTTCGAGCCTAAGAGTAAACATCGAACACAGTTGTACCGGATAAGTTTTTCAATAACGATCCGTCAACTGCAACGTTGATAAAGTCGCGAATGCCATAAAGATGGTAAAACGACTATAATCGAAACAAAAAAAAGATAACTCTAATCTAAATGCGTTCTTCGGATGAACTATTGTCATAACTAAAGGTTTAAAAAACTAAAATCAACAGAAAAATCAGTTGATTAGGACCCAAATAAATGGTGAAAAATTGATTTTTTTTTCTTCATGCCAAACAAAATCCACATAATTCCATAAACACTTCAGGTTTTTTGCACGACCCCTTTTCGTAGTATAATCCGGCCCTAATTTTGCATGGAACCTTGTGCTAGTACCTACATATTTTAATTTGTTTAATTTTGTAATTCAGTTCAGACTTTTTTGTGAGAGCTCTCTTACAATTTTTCGCATTACTCGAGAATCAGTCAAGCGAATGGAACCAGATTAGGTATGTGAGGGTATTTTGATGCGAGAAATGTTTCAATGATTAGAGGAGAGAATGAAAAGGGAGGGAGGCTTCCATACCATTTAAATTGCAAAATTCTATAAGTATTCGAGAAAATAGATCCAAATTGGCTCGCGAGAATATTTGGATATGAGAAAAGGTTCTATGATTGTTTGAAACTCCTTCCGGTTTGCATTGAGAGGATAGGAAGAGGTGAGAGGACAAATTTTTGCAATACTCGATAACTGATTAAGCGGGAGGAATGAAATTTGGCATGCGAGGATATTTGGGTGAACGAAATGTTTCGAAGAAGGATTGAAGCTTTTCTCACCTTTCATTAGAGAAACATGAATGGGAAGAGGGCTCCCGTACAATTTTTTGTCTGACTGATGAAATAATCGAGCGAATGGAACTAAATTCGGCATGGGAGGATATTTGGATACAGAAAAAGACTCTATGATTGTTTGAGGCCCCTCCCTGATCCCAGTAAACAAATAGGAAGAGAAAAGGGAGCCACCACAGTTTTTTTTTAAAATGTCGAGACTTAATCAGTCGAATGGCACCGATTTTGGTAAGGGATTGTATTTTGATACGATTAATGTTTCTATAATTTTTTGGGACACTTCCTATCTTTTATTGAGTGAGATAGGAAGAGAAGACGGGAGCCTTAGGGGCCGTTCAAATACCACGTGAACAACTTGGGGGGGCGGGGGGGGGGGGGGGTTGTATGGTCTTGTCCGCGATTTTCCACGGAGAGGGGGGTAGGGTTTGGGTCATGTCCACGTGGGTATACTTACTTACTTGCTATATATGTTCTAAAGGTGACTATAATTATTAAGATGTTTATATCAAAATCTTAAAATTGCATAGCTTTCCAGTTTCAGTTTAAACAATTAGTAGCCACTTGAAAGCAAGTAGTAAATATATTAATTAGAAAATTTAAAAATTGTTTTATGTCTTCTTCTTCTTTCTACTTTTTGGACTGCGCACCGTTTTCCGGGCCAGCCCAAGGGGGGGGAGGGCTAGTTGCAAAGACTATATGCCTATTATATGTCAGAAAATGCTAATTTTTTTTTTCAATAGGCAAAAAGTAGTGTTTTCTAACTGTCAAATTATATTTAGAAAAAAAAATACAAATATGTCCACGTGGACATCCGGGGAGGGGGGGGTAGGGGTTTGCCAAAGGTCCACGCTTGTCCACGGAAGGTGAGGAGGGGGTCTCATTTTTCTGTCCACGTGGTATCTGAACGGCCCCTAACCACTGTCGGGGGATTCCCTTACACATTTTTGTTGCATATCTATAGAATCAGTTATACAAAATAAACTAATGGCGTATTTTTTTTTTGATTCCGGATTTGGCTCTGGAACCGTCAGAATAAAAAAGCGAGTTTCGGGTTTCGAGTTATTCCATACGTAGGTGTGCGTGAGAACGAGCGCAATGTTTACATGCAGCTGTCATTTTGTTCTCCCTTCTGGATTTCTTCATTCGGTTCTTCACATCCGGATTACCGTTTTTCGTGTCCGGATTGCACTGGACTGCAGATAGTACGAATTTGCTTGGCTGAGAGGTTCAAAATCGCGGCAATAATCATTTGCCCGTTCATTATTTCAACTGTTTTGTTTTCAGCCAAAAACAGCTGTTTAATGTTTTGACAACTACGTTGAGAGTATTGGTGAACTTCTCGCAAAACTGACTTTTTTATCAGGGCGACTCCGTCCCTTTTTCGAGCGAACCTAGGTTGCCTCTCGAGCAATAAATGAGCACGATGACAGCAGTTAGAGCGAACCTAGGTTGCCTCTAGTGTGCCTCCAGGTGAAAAAAAATACGGTATAACTTTAGTAGCGGAGGGTTTTTGAGATGGAAAAATGTTTCTATGCTTATTCGGGAACGCTCCAGTGGGGGATGAATAGGGAAGAGGAGGGCTCTCATACATTTTTTGCCTAACTCGATAAAATTTTGGGCAAATGGATTCAATTTGTCGTAGGAAAGTATAAGGAAATACGAATTTAGGGCTCCTGCTTACTTTTTAATGGGGAGCTTGAAAAGAGAGAGGGGGGAACATACTTTTTTATGAATAACTCGAGAAATGATCGAGAAAATTTTGCGTAGAAGAGATTGGGGATTGAAAGAGTGGACTGTCATATTATTTTCAATGACTTGGAAAGTGATCGAGCAAATGGATCCTAATTTGACTATATAAAGAGGATTTCAAACAAGTAAAACAAACATTTATTCTGGCAGAATTAGGAACTTATGAATGAATAAATATACAGTTCTAATTTTAGACAGAAAATAATGATAGGAAAACAAATTTTATGATAGGTTTTGGAAACAGAAAAGAATATTTAAGAAAACAAGAATTAAACCTTTTGTTAAATTTTCATCAATTTTAGAAGGTGTAATTCAGGTGTACATAAAAATGGATTTCTGTCTGTTCCATATATAGACTCGAAAACTACTGAACCGATTAACTAACACTAGGTAGGTGGGTGCTAATGAGGCCTGGGAAGGTTCCTATCATGGTTTGAGAACTCTCCCTCTCACTGGAATGGGGGGGGGGGTGAGGGAGGTTTCTGAATGAAAAGACAAATGTTTGCAAAGCTCGAGAACAGATCGAGCACATTAAACCAAATTTGGCCTGGGAGAGTATTTGGGTACGAGGATATTTGGTACCCCTCCCTCCTTCGATTGAGGAGATAAAAAGGGGGAAGGGGGGCTTCCTTACAGATTTTTACATAACTCGAGAACTAATCAAACGAGTGGAACCGAATTTGGCATTGGAGGGGTTTGGAATACGAGAAATGTTTCTATGATTATTCCAGGCCCCTCCCTTCTTCCAGTGGGGATATAGGAAGGGAAGAAGGGGGCTTCCATACCTTTTGTATTGCATAACTTGAGAACTATTCGATCAAATGGAACCGAATTTGGCTTGGAAGGGTATTTGGGTACGAGAAATGGTACTGTAAATATTTGGTTCCCCATACAATTAATTTTGCATAAACCAAGATTTTATCTAACAAATGGAACCAAATATTACATGGTAAATTATTTGGATACGAGAAATGATTACATGACTTTTTCTTATTAAAGTTTATGGCATATCGGCAAATTCTAATTCTAATTAGAGAGTAATTAAGACAGAAATGAGAATTGATAGATGGCAAGGTCAAAGCTAGAGTGCTTTGGGTAGAAGAAACGAATAGATGGTGAATATGTGAGCTAAGGGCTTTGTGTTATCGACAGCTTTAAACTACTTGTGTGACTCTTTGACCAGCACCAGCTCGTTGTTTGTAGTAAGTGACGAAGAAGCTGGGTCGATGGGTCGAACACATGAGGTTGCGTCCGGCCGGATATGCAATAAAAATTTATGGAAGCATTACTCCTTCCTTTCTATCCTTCCAATGGAAGAAGGTAGGGGTCTCAAATAATCATAGAAATATTGCTCGTGGAAGGGAAAAGGGATACCATCCCATGCCGAATTTGGTTCCAATATCTCTATTAGATCTTCAATACACAAAAAATATGTAAGGAAGCCCTCTCTCCCTCTCTTATTTCCCCAAAATAGAAGGAGAGAGGGGTCTGTGATAATCATAAAACAATTTGCGTACCCAATACCTCCCATGCCAAATTTGGTTCCATTTGCTCGATTAGATCTCCAGCAATGCAAAAAAAATGGTAAGGACGCCCCCTCCCCTCTTCCTACATATATCCTTCCTAGATATATCTATGGGTTCCAAAAATTCATTGAAACATTTCTCATACCCTAATGCAACCTCATGCTCAATTTGGTTGCATTAAATATTTCTCTTTCCTAGGTATCCTACCACGCCAAATTTTGTACCATTTGCTGTACTTATACTTCTTATACATAAGATCCATAATTCAGGATACAAAAGAAATAGTTTTGAATTGAGTATCAAGCATTTTTCAGAGTGATCAAGATCAGAGTCTTCACCATATAAACAGAAAACGATAAAAAAATCAGCTTTTTTTGAATTATTCAGAGACAATTTAGAATAACAGTTAAGATTTAAAAGTTGCGGAAATTTCCCAGTCCCACTGGTTTAGATCAGAAGTACTTGCAAGTTCGATTTTTTTTTTCGATAATTGATAACTGCATTAATCTATTTAACACAAAAGGCATATCATCGGTGTCATCGCTAGAAATTTTGAGCGAACTGGAGTTAAACTTTGGTTTAGGATTGGATAATCATCTATGAGGATAAGAAGCATCGAATTAGATGAAGCATTCTCATGCATAATTCTGACAGTTCGGTATGGCAAACCGCGACCATTTTCTCAAATCAGAAATTATACTACAAACATATGTTTTTTTATAATGGTTTATTATAAAACGTCAAGAACAAAACGAAAAAAAGTAGAAAAAAAACAGTAAGTTAAAATGCACTGGTTATTCACTTATGAGTAAGTAATTTGAAAAAAAAAACATGAGATAGCAAAAAATGAGATCCAAGTTTCGAAATCTCGAAATGCAGTCATTTCTTGGTCTTGCGTTTTCTCTTCAACGCCGGGAAAACACCTTTGCTCCAAAACTCGAACGCTTCCTCCATGACGCCGTCCACGTACTCCTTATCGTAATCGATCCAAACCTGTGTCACTTTCCTGGAACGCTCGAAGTCTAGCGCAGCAACCCCCAGCAGAGCCTTGGTACGGTGGGTCATGTGCATTTGTAGCTGAATCTGGGCGAAATATTTCTTCGACAGCTTATTAACGTCGATATAACAGGCAAAGGTGTTCGGCGTATAGGGACATTTGATTTCCAGCACAAAGTCATCGGCAATTCCGTCCGGAGAGGCACCCATCCATGGGAATTGAGGATCAAGAACTAGACCGGTGTTGCGTAACGATGGATACTGCTTTTTGAGTACGTTGAAGACATGACCCTCCAGGTCAGTTCCTCGTTGCATGGCAAACGAAAACCCGGAACTTATACCCATTATCTTATTGGTGAGGGAACCATTGAGCATGGTACAGCGCGAAGCTTCGTGCATTCGGGAAGCCGTGATTCGACCTTTTCTCAGTTCATGCCACAAATCGGTATCGGCTTGCTCAACAGTGAGCAATTGAGCATTGGAACAGTTTTCTTGCTGCATTCTTTTGGTGCAAAACTCGAGAAAAGCAACTGGATCATCACCTTGGAATTCTCTTATGAGATTGAACATTGAAAGTTTCATGGCAGATTCCAATTCCACAGGGGAAATCTCCACGGTTTCTTTTTTCAGTTTTGGCAATGCGGGAAGAGGAGCTACCTCTTCTGGATCGTTACTGAAGCTTACGGGTCTTAGCACATTATCGGGGCGACGTTCGCGTTTTATTTTCTTAGTATCACAGGGCTCGTCATTTGAAACGTCTTTCCAAACTTCCTTCTGCTTTTGTTGGATCCACAAAAGAAATGCGTGGACCTTTTGACATTTTTCTAGAACAAATGCGAGATCAATGCGAATAATGTATATCTTCTGTCTTACTTGTACATTTACATAAATTAAAAAAAAAAATTGTAACGGATGATGTTTAATATCGGTTGAACTTTTTTTTTTTTCAAATTAGCTCTAAGTTATTCTGTTGTTAATTTAAATAACTATGCCTGGTTTTTAACACTTTTGAGGTTTGGTTTTGTATAATTATTCAAATTTAAAAACTTAACTTGCTCTGGTGCAAGGTATTAAAAATAAATAGATCATCAATTTAGCCAAAAGAACACACGTTTTCCGTAGTGCCAAGAAGTTAGGGCTGATTGTAGATAATTTTTGGTGCCATTGAATCCAATTATGCAAATAGTTTTTATTTTCTGCCAGCTCTAATTTTTTAGATTCAAGGGTTAAATTTTGAAATCAGGTAAAATTTTATTTAAGAAATTTATGCACCTTTTCGGTAAATCTGTAGAATATTACAATGATAGTCAAAAATATCAACATAAGTTTACATTTTGATAATTTTTCCCCTTGCCGTAAATTACGGAAATTTCAAATCAAATTTAAGCCAAAAGGATCCTTAGTTATTTGTTATTTTTAAAGGATGAAACAAAACGGTTTGTAGTCTTCAACAAATATATAATCTTTAGTATCAAAAATTCAAAAGCGTTCTCTGATTGTTGCTACGGCCCTGAGAGGGCGAAATTAGGGGGAACATCAGACCCATTTTGTGACAGATTAGTTTGACAGTTTGATAGTTAGACAGGTGAGAAGAGAAAGGAGAAAAGAAAAAGTAGGAAAGTCGGAAAAAATTGAAAAACGTGTTTGATAGATTGGTTGGTGAAAATTATAGTTCTGCTTGAAATTGTATTCTCTCGTGCCGAAGTGCAGCATTTTCTTAGCTGAGTTTGATGCTATTCTAGCAAGATTCCGATCAGTAGGTTGATTAAACGTCGAATTCACTGCCGTGAATTGTCGTTCCCGGATAAATATTGTATTTGCGAAATATCTTGCTTTATATTCTCCATCAGATCGAATCCGAATCCGGAACTGATTGTAGGATCTTCGGAAAACTCGTTTTGATCGAAGAGGAAGACTTGTTTTTGAGTCACGTCAAATACGGACTACAAAAAGTCTACACTGATAATGTCAGAAATAGATCAGATTTTTCCATTTATTTTTTTATAAAATCAGAATTTTCAGTTTTTATGCATTGTTTCTCTGGAACTAGAATATGCAAGCAACGTCTGAGTGCTTGATAGAAAATAATGAAAAGAATGCAAATCAGTTTTAATTTTTCCATGTAGGTTGGCTAGTTAATCAGTACCTAATCAGTGCTTGATTTGGATAGAAAATAAGTTTAGATATCATAAAAACATTATTGAGGACGCCAATTTTTTTTTTTAAATTGGTTACTTAAACATAGAGCTCAGAATACTGTTATATGCTAAGCTTATTATATAATCTCTATTGGTTTTTTCTCCAGCATACTGGTAAATAAAAGAAAATTACCTTTATCCTTTTCGCAATTATGGCATCGAACAGATACGATCTCACCCGTTGATGTTTCTAAATCCAACTGTAAGTGGTGGGCCTTAACGAAGGGTTTATTTTCCTTCTGATCCGCA